>NW_025801187.1:0-1122 GCF_021613505.1 Equus quagga | reverse complement strand
CTACTGAGGCTGCTGGAAAGGAAGACAGGGAGAGGCCACATGTCAGCGGGGTGAGAAGTGAAGGGTGGGTGAGAGAGTTGACAGAGGGAGGACAGATTCCCCTCCAGGAAAGCTTGCATGGGAAGTGTAAGATGGAGGAGTCCAAATCTGGATGTCCTTCACTGTGTTTCATAAAAATAGAATAATGTTAATTTGTAGATTTTTGTCACAGGAGAAGATAAATTCAAAGCTTATAGATTGATTACCCTTTAAAACATTAACTGTTTATGTCCAACAAAGAAAATTTGCTTCTTTGGCCCCAGCTTGGTGCCATAAAAGCACTATACTCAAAAACATTCTTTACCACCTTACTGGTCTCCTCAGTAAGATGAGTTGAATAACATTTGGACTCAAGTTTAGACTCTATTGTGTGAGATTCATGTGTTTAACTTTTTGAAAATTGGTCTCTGACACGTTGGGAGCTTACTTCCTGAGATGTCTGAGAGGATCCTTCCATCTAATCTACTGACCCTGTGGTGACTGAGGACTGGAATCTTCAAGCTCAGGAATTACTGTTCTTGAGTCCTGAGGTGATTCCCAGGAGCTACGAAAACTTTCCTTTACTGACCCTGTATTTTTCTAGAAATTCACCACCCCCACACAATTTTTTGTTACAAGGGGCTGAAAATGATTTCGGGGGCATTAGCTGACTGGTGTCTATGTGATGAGAACGTAACGGAGGTAGTAGAATTTTGGAGAAAGCGTTCTTGGTGGGATATTACAGGAAGGAAAGGAAAGGAAAGGGTCGAGTATGATTATGGAGACTCTAATCTTCAGTGACTGACAGCATTGCAGACAGGGAACTGGGTGGACCCACGCCACGAGGGGCCTCGGCGTCATTCTGCAGTTGTGCCTTTTTGTAAGTCACTATCACTCTCACTGGCTTGGATTCAAGAGGTTGCTTGGTTGACACTCCTGAAATGAAAAACCAACGATTGTCTTAGTATAAGCATATTCTCAGATACTAGACTCATCTCATTGCGATGAAATGGATTTTCCTAAAGACTTCCTCAGAGCATTGAGGTAAATGTCTGAAACCAAGAAATGTCAAAAATAGGAAGGGGCTCATGATACAGGCCCCCA
>NW_025801186.1:0-1394 GCF_021613505.1 Equus quagga | reverse complement strand
CTTCCAGGACCCCTGTTGTAAGAAAATCTCCAGCTGTTCAATTCCTTGTATAAAATGACAAATTATTTGCATATAACCTGTGCGCGTCCTTCCTACTGTGCATTTTAAATTATCTCTATTACATATAATACTTCATACAATGCAAATGCTATGGCTGTTAATACTGTAGTTGTTGTTTAGGGAATAATGACAAGAAAGAGTCTGTGCATGTTCAGTAGGATGCAACCACCGTTGGCTGGTCGATCCCTGTTGGTTGAATCCTCGGAAGCTATGGAAGGTGCCTTGTTCTTTAATATCTACTAGAGGGTCTCTGGTAGGTCAGGGAGGAGAGAGCCTTGCCCTGGGAGAGAGATGTCCTTCCATCCCTCCCCGAGAACAGAGGGAGCGCATAGTTTGGAGGAGGGAAGAAGTTCATCCTGATCTCCAAGACATTGAGGGACATTCATTTGTCCTGAGGAAGAGACCCCATTTTCCTGGATTTGCTCAGACTCAGACCTGGCACACGTTTGTTGTGTACTGAATGATGCTCAATGAGCGAATGAGAAATCGGATATTTCTGCTCTAGACATGGTCATTTATTAAGGCTCTGGCAACCCCTCTGGAGCTGTCCTCTGCCACAAAGAAAAGTGGGTCATGGGGGCATCTCAGTCTGACCCTGCTGTTTGAAGCATCTCATTGTCCTCCTTATCCGGGCCAGGAAGCTGGAGACACCGATGAAGACTGCTGTAGGAGTCCGCATCTTATTTTCATAGGAGATGAGGCCCTGGCCCTCATGGTGACACACCAGGGGGCCTGTGGTATCCCCTTGTGGGTGATGAGAGGAAGGGACATGAAATCAGGCCTACCAACTCCTGCTATCCTAAGGCACAGGCCTAAGAGAAGATAGGGACTGGTGGGCTCCTTCAATGCAAGGTGTGTTTGAGATGGGAGGTTGTTGAGACGGAGAAGACAAGCTTGTGGAACTTTCCATTGGTGGGCTTCAGTCCTGACTGTATTTATTGTCTGTAGCTCAACTCACGTCAGGGTACCTTCCCCTTCACCAGGACAAGGCTGCGCATGTGTAGGTTGTGTGTCCAGTGCTCCTGCAATCCCTTGGAGACCAGACTGATAGGGGAAAGCCCCATGTCACTCAGGTCTGGGCCCCAGACTGAGGCTGATGAGATGTAGTCAGTTCCGACTGGTCAGTACCACTCAGGCCCGTCTGCTTTGTGTAGTGTTGGCAGACGCCCTGGGCCTTACCAGAAAGGTGGACTTTCTCTTCCTTGGGTTCCCCACACAAATCTATCTTGGGCAGGTGTAGAAATTGAAGCGATCGCTGCACTCCTAATCCCGCTACACTCTCAGCCTCACATCCTGGACTATGTCTGCTATAGCACACAGGCCAACCAGGCCCC
>NW_025801185.1:0-1443 GCF_021613505.1 Equus quagga | reverse complement strand
AGGGAGCCCCACACCTCAGGCCTGACTCCTGGCTGAGAAGGGGCAGGCCAGGCCGTTAGGAGAGGATGCCCAGGTGGGCCCCCTCCAGCTCTTCCTGCCAAAGTTCAGGGCAGCCACTGAGCTGCAGGCCTGAGCTCTGGGGAGGGCTGTCATCACTGAGGCAGAAGGCGGGGCCCGGGCCCGGGTCCTCCAAGCGAGCCAGCACCTCTGCACTGTGGCTCCAGCATCCGTGCTGGGTCTGAGGCTGGAGTCTCTGGCATGCTGGGCGGGGCAGAGTTTCTGGCAACAGACAGGCCTCCAGAGACAGAGAGATACCCTGCAAGAAAGACAAGAGCAGCTGGTTGTGGGCCACAGCCTGAGGCCCTGAGATCTGGAGTGGACGCTCCCCAGAGTGTGCCTGGCAGTTCCTGAACAGCCCGGACGCTATGGACGCCCTGGATGCGGGGAGGCAAAGTGATGCTCAGAATTGGCGCTGGAGATGCGCTGCCGGGGTTCACTCCCAGCCCTCCTCCTCTCTAGCTACGGGAACTCAGACGAGCTCTCAGTCTCTGTTTTCTCCTCTGTAAAACGGGGATCATGGAAGGCTGAATGAGTTAATACCTGTGAAGTGCCAAGAATGGTAAGCCTTCAGTAAACTTTCGTTATTAATAGGCTCTTTTATGCAGCCCATGAAT
Source organism: Equus quagga (assembly GCF_021613505.1). Classification (NCBI taxonomy): domain Eukaryota; kingdom Metazoa; phylum Chordata; class Mammalia; order Perissodactyla; family Equidae; genus Equus; species Equus quagga. The sequence continues at coordinate 769 of NW_025801185.1, read as the reverse complement.
GAACGAAGCTTGAAGAAAACATGGTCACCAGCTCCAAGCCCATCTACTCAGGAAGCCCCTACCCCCCGGGCCGGCTGGGTCCTCCTTCCCTCCACCCTCACTGGAGCACCTGGAGCCAATTTCCTGACAGTGGCCCCTGCGGCCTTCCATCCTGGCCTCTGCAGCAAGTCAGAGGACTCCCCCTTCTACACGTCTATAAAGACTTCTGGATACAAGTGAAGGGGCCTTAAATCCCCAGGGCCCCACCTCTTCTCCAAGGAGGCCAGGGTCCTCTCCGTTCTCCCTAGAGCTTCTATCCACCCTAACCAGCGTCGGATTAGATAACCCCGGATCTAAAAACTGTTCCATTCTCTGCGGACAGAGCCTCCCCAGCCCCTCCATTTCAGGTGGAAGCCTGGGGACCACCCCGCGGGAAGCAGCGCTGGCCTTGGCGGCGCGTACCTGGTACCCCGCAGCCAGCTCCGGGGCCGCGGGGGGCGGCGTCCAGTACGTAGCCTGGCTCCTGGGCTCTGGGCCCGTCCGTGCTCCCGAGCAGACCTGGGGCGGCGTCCAAAGGGCCGCGTCGGGGGCTCTCCCTTGGGACAGTTGCGGGGGCGACTGCATCCCAGCGCAGTAAGGGGGTGTCACCCAGGGACCCATATCGGGGATCCTGTTCCCCAGGAGCTCGGGTGCCGCCGGGGCCCCGGGGCCGGCGGGCGGGGAGCCCCAGGACACCTCGGCACCGGCTGTGGAGCCCAGGCCCAGGCCACGCGTCTGCGTCTGCGTCTGC
>NW_025801184.1:0-1219 GCF_021613505.1 Equus quagga | reverse complement strand
TAGAATTATGTGAACAGAGCGCCGAGTCCGACTGCGGGGCGTGCGTGTGCGTGCAGTTGGTGTGAGAGCCGGGTGGGGTGCGGGGCGACGTTTCCCTCCTGTGAGCCTCTCTTCTTCACAACAGAGAAGCAACTGGAAATAGACGAGGTGCCCGGCCTTTGATTAAGAATTTACTCTCGTTCAAGAGCCAGAGAGGAAGAAGGAAGCCAGTGCCTGCTGGCTGCCAGGACAGGCGCTGCGCAAACGGTCAGGTGGCAGAGGAGAGGGGTCCAGCGGGGCTGTGCCAGCGCTCCCTCGCGGAGGGCAAGCGTCAGGGCCCACCAGGCCTAGATCAGGGGACCCTAGAGGGGAGATGGATCTTGTGAGTATGGGGATGAAATAACGGAAAGGGGGGTTGCTGGCAAATGTGGAATTATCTCCGTGGAATGACCAGACGGAACTATTCTCCTGCCCCAGCATTTGACAAGCACTAGCCCTCCCGCCCCAAGCAGCTCTGAGGGGGGTCAGGAGTAAAGTAAGCTGGAAAGGCTCGGACTCGCTCTACTCAGCCAAGGGAGGCTGCGCCACAGACGGGAGCCACTCGGCTGCAGAAGTTCTTGACGCCGCTCCGGAAGCTTGGCAGTGGCTCCTGTTAATGCGGGAAGAGTACAACGGCTTTCTATGTGAGCCGGCTTGGCCTCCGCCCCAGCTCTTCCCACCTCTGAAGCATTACAGCTACTCTTGCTCTCATGAATTGTTTTGCAAGGACGATGCCTATCCTGTTCTCATGGACTTTCAGCACAGGAAGGGACCTGTGAAGTCTGTAAGTCCAGCCACTCTTCAAAAAAACAAAATACACATAGGCACTCACAGAATTTGGCACACAATTTCAGGAAATTCCTGTATCCCATTGATGAACCCTAAATTTGAAGACATGAAGCACGGAACTAAAGAGTAATGTGCATCTAGTGCCTAAGGTAGGAAACAGAGAGTAAGACAGGAATTCACAGAAGGCTTCCTGGAGGAAGGGGAACCCTTGGACCTGCAGGATGGTTAAGCCTTAGATAAGGAGATAGGAGGAGGAATAGATGGAGCCAAGATTTAAGAGAATAAAAAAGCATGAGTGCATGAAGGATGGTAAGTGTTCCGTAGATGAGGGGTAGGAGAGGAAAGAAAGCGTTCTATGGAGAAAGGCCTTAATAACACAAATTTTTAAACAAAAGCCATATCAAGCTTTTAT
>NW_025801183.1:0-4343 GCF_021613505.1 Equus quagga | reverse complement strand
AACAGGTAGGGGTTTTTATTTGGGGTTTTAGGTAGGGGAGGGGGGCCATGGTCAGCATTTTCTTGGTCAGCATTTTCCCATCAGTCTGTGTCTGCAGCTGCTTCCAGTGGAGGAGACAAAGGATTTCTCAGATGAGTGTCCTTGGCTGCTTATCTCCACGGTGGAAGGTAGACTCTGACGTCAGGAAGTCAAGGAGTTGGCCCTGGAAGCTTCAGTTTCTTGATATTCTCTGGACATTAGTTTCCCTGTGAAAGAACTTCAAGGTCTTGTGATTAGCCACAATTTTAGTGGGAGCCCAGCTTGAGGCCATCTTGGCATTAACAATGTGTAACTTCTATTTGGCTCTATAACTCAGGGAGTCAGAGGTTAATGAAACAAATATTTATAGAGGAGTGTAACTAAAGAACCAGGGAACCAGGAATGTGCCTCTAGTGCTAACCCATATATGCTGGGTTCACTGTAGGGGAACCAATATCAGGGCTGATATTAACTAAGAGCCAGTAACAATAACTGTAATATATGAACTCGGTGTGATAGACAGGGAGGAAACTAACTAGGGCCTTTTGATCAAAGTCCTCTCCACATCTCATTGTCTTTGCACAGCATGGTCAACATTTATTGATCCAACATTTGCTTTTCCATCTCCATGTGAATTGCCTTCCTCCCCTTTGAAGTCCCAAACCACTGCGCCCAACATTGTCTTAGCTGAAGATGGTATTTAAGATAGTGGCTTCCACCATTTGGGGGAGTTACTCAGTTTTCCTGGGTTTCTCCCATGTATACATGTTATTAAACATGTTTGATTTTCTCGTGTTATTCTGTCTCATGTCTATTTAATTCTCAGACCAGCCAGAAGGACCTAGAGGGGAGAGGAATAGCTCTTCCTCCCCTACAGCATGTTTCAAGTCCGGTGGGGCCTCTGTGGCCGACTGATTTTCAGGCCAAAAGGGAACCTAGTAATCAACAAGGTTTACCCTCTCATTTGTTTTTAAATGTTTCTATCTCCACAATGTTTTATTTTCAGGTTTCTAACAATACATGTAGAATATATGGCCCACATAAGAACACATACATACTTCTTCATTATCTCTCATTTAACATTCTATTTTGAACATTGTCAGATATTAAATACATTCCAGAAAAATTGTTTTTTAAAACCACTGCCTAATATGTTGGCATCGTGAATTATTTAATCATGCATTTGCTGTTAGGCATTGAGACAGTTTCTCATTTACCCCTCATTTGACAGTGGAGGAAAGTGAAGTTCAGAAAACCTCAGGGACTTGCCAAAGGCTGACATCCAGCTGAGAAGAGAGCCGGTCTAGTCTGGGCTGAGAGGTTTCTGCAGGGACGGGAGCAGGTCTGGGCAGAGGCAGCGCACCCTAGAGAGCTGCTGCCAGCCAGAGTGGAGGAACAAGGCGCTCCTGCAAACGTCTACAAAGGCCTCGTTTTTATCCAGAAAGCAAGAAGTGCCCTAAAAACCCAGGTAAAGACCCAGCCCTAGGGGAGCTTAGGGGGCTTCTGGCATAGAGCAAATGCTCAATATTTACTGATTACTCAGAGCACTGTCCATGCATTACGGGAGGCAGGGAAAGCAATTTTTAAAACAAAGGAAAAGAAAAAGAAATGTTATATTTATTGACACACATCTACTATATATTTGCCTTTCTGGATTGTAATTTGTGTGTGTGTGTAGGTGGAGCTTCTGTAGGCGCTGCGGTGGGTAGACTCTAATGAATGAACCTGTAAAACCACAGCTGGTTCTGTTTGTTGAGGGAGGGGAGGAAACGCATTGATGTGGTTGTTCAGTGGAATGGCTTCTTTCCAGTTTTGCTTGTTGTGCTTCTGCTAGAAAAAGTGTGTCATAAGGAAGGCCGGACAAAAACAAAGCTCTGTCCTGTGGCCACAGTTTGAGTGCTAATGCTGTTGTCAAGGCCATGCCAGTGATGTGGAATTGTGACTCCAGGGGACCGAGGTGCTGGCTGTGGGCCAAGTTTCTGGACTGAGACATTGTGCTGGAAAGTGACCTCCAGCTGGTCTCCAGGATTCTTCCTGTTAGATGTTTTCTATCGAGATTTTTGCTTTTCCTCTGTGAGAATTTCAAAGCATTTTAAAATACCCTTTATATTCTCACTAGCACCTTCTGCATAAAATATTTTTAGGAAAGAGTCAGGCAGAAAATTAATTTTTAAAGACAACCGAATTCTAGTTCTTCAAAAAATTAAAAATAGAATTACCATACGATCCAGCAATCCCACTTCCGGGTATTTGTCCAGAAGAATTGAAAGCAGTCTCAAAGAGATATTTGCATGTCATGTTCATAGTGGCATTATGCACAATAGCCAAGATGTGGAAGCAACCCAAGTGTCCATTAATGGATAAATGGATAAACAAAATGTCATATATATATATGTATATATACACACATATATATATACACACACACATATATATATATATACACATACACACACACACACACACACACACACACACCCCTACAATGGAATATTATTCAGCCTTTAAAAAGAAGGAAATTGGGGCTGGCCGTATGGCCAAGTGGTTAAGTTCGCATGCTCTGCTTCAGTGGCCCATGGTTTCGCTGGTTCAGATCAAGGACGCAGACATGGCACCGCTCATCAGGCCATGTTGAGGCAGCATCCCACATGCCACAACTAGAAGGGCCCACAACTAAAAAAATATACAACTATGTACTGGGGGGATTTGGGGAGAAAAAGAAAAAAAGATTGGCAACAGCTGTTAGCTCAGGTGCCAATCTTTAAAAAAAAAAAGGAAATCTTATCACATGCTACAACATGGATGAACCCTGAGAATACTACACTAAGTGAAATAAACTAGTCACAAAAGGCCAAATCCTGTATGATTCCACTTATATGAGGGATCTAAAGTAGTCAAATTCCTAGAGACAGAAAGTGGATGGTGGTTGCCAGGGGCTGGGGGAGGAGGGAATAGAGAGTTGCTATTTAATGAGTATGGATTTTCAGTGTTACAAGACGAAAAAGTTCTGGAGTTTGGTTGCACAACAATGTGAATATACTTAACACTACTGAGCTGTACACTTAAAAATGGTTAAGATAGTGAATTTCGTGTTACATGTATTTTACCACAATTAAACATAAAAAAATAAAATAAAAAAGCCAAGCAAATTCCAGTATTTACATACAATGGACTATTATTCAGCCCATAACAGGAATGAAGTTCTGATACTACATGCTATACCATAGATGAACCTGGAAAACATTGTGCTAAGTGAAAGAAGTCGGACACGAAAGGCCACATATTTTATGACACCATTTATATGAAATATCCAGCATGGATAAAGCCATAGAGACAGAATGCAGACTGATGGTCACCAGGAGTGGGAGGAGGAGGGGATGGGGAGCAAGTGCCTAAGGGGCACAGGGTCTTATTTTGAGGTGATGAAAATGTTCTGGAATTAGATACAGCTGGTGGTTGTACACCATTGTGTGAGTACTAAAAGTCGCTGCATTGTTCACTTTAAAATGGTTAGCTTTATGTTATGTGAATCTTACTTTAATCTTTTAAAAAAGCAAATTCTAGAAGTAACTTGCAAATGAAATGAGTTTGTTGGCTCAGAGGTTGTTTTCAGGATTCCCCCCGAAACAGCACGTGGTTTTAGAGACCAGGAAACAGAAATGGACAGATTAATGGGTGTAGACACCGGTGTTGCTTTTCCCTGTCTCCATTTCTCTTTCTTTGATAATACCCCACTTTTCCTTTAGGGAACCACCCTCTGTCACTCTCAGTTCATATTTAGGTGGGGCACCAGGGATGGTCATGTGACCTGATGTTACCAGCTCTTAATTAATATCAGCCCTGATATTGGTTCCCCTACAGTGAATCCAGTATATATGGGTTAGAACTAAAAGCACACATTCCCAGGTCCCTCAGTCTTTAGTTACACTCCTCTGTAAATATTTGTTTCTTTAACCTCTGACTCCCTGAGCTTTACAATCAAATAGAAGTTACATTAGAAATTAACATTGTTAATGCCAAGATGGCCTCAAGCTGGGCTCCCACTAAAGTTGTGGCTAATCACAGGACCTTGAAGTTCTTTCACAGGGAAACTAATGTCCAGAGAATATTAAGAAACTGAAGCTTCCAGGGCCAACTCCTTGACTTCCTGACGTCAGAGTCTACCTTCCACCGTGGAGATAAACAGCCAAGGACACTCACCTGAGAAATCCTTTGTCTCCTCCACTGGAAGCAGCTGCAGACACACGCCGATGGGAAAAGGCTGACCAAGAAGGCCACGGCCCCCCTCCCCTACCTAAAACCCCAAATAAAAACCCCTACCTGTT
>NW_025801182.1:0-2244 GCF_021613505.1 Equus quagga | reverse complement strand
GTTTCACTTTTGTTTCTTCTAAAGTTTGAAGTTTACTTCCTAGTTACTAGCTTAAGTCCACTTCCTAGTTACTAGCTTGGTGGATTTAAATCTACCAACTTATTTGAAGTAGATGGCTTAAAGTATTTATACCCATACAAATATTTTTTAAATAGTTCCAATGAGTAAAAATATAATACTATGTTAATACGGAAAGCAAAAAAATATATTGTTTCTTTTTAAAAAACACATAAATACCTTGATGGAAGTATAAAAATACACGCATTATACTGCTCCAAAAATATTTCCCCCCTCGGGCTGGCCCCATGGGGTAGTGGTTAAGTTCCGGCTCCACTTCCTTCTGTGGCCAGGCGTTTGCAGGTTCCTATGTGGTCGGCGACCTAGCACCGGTGGTCAGGCACACTGTGGTGGCATCTCACATAACAGAGAAAGACTGGCACAGATGTTAGCTCAGCGACAATCTTCCTCAAGCAAAAGAAGGAAGACTGGCAACAGATGTTAGCTCGGGGCCAATCTTCCTCACCAAAAAAATTTCCCCAATACCAGTAAGACGATCTGACACACACACTGAAAACAGCAGCACAATGGTAATACTTTGCATTAACAACTACTGCCTTTGTGTAAGGAGGAGTTCATTAAACTAGGAAATTAAACTTGATGGCCAAGACCACTTTCAGTAATTTGATTCTCGATCCTACAATTTTATGCCTAAACTTCTGAAGCAGGCAGATCTGCATTATCTGATTCTATGTTAAAGAAGTACTCTAGTCAAAACCAATTTAAAAAACTCACAAACTTCTTTCCACTGTTCAAATTTAAGAGATGTGAAAAATATGAGCTACTTTTCCCACTTTGAAACAAATTGGCTGTGTTGAATAAATACTCAACACTGAAGAGAACTATAAACAAAAATGATACCAAATCTATTAAATATTGCTTAGTATACATATGACCACGAGATCCTGCTTTAAGTATTAACACTTTATCACATACTCAACATCAAAAACTAAAGTTTAAGGTATTCAAAGTAGAATAGAGGGGATTAGCAGATAAACTGTTCTAACTCCCAATATTAAATGCAAAATTATTTCCCTGTAAATAAACTGCAGCCTGCAATAATCTTCTAAATTTAACCAGTAACAGTTAACTAACACACAAGAGCTCCAAAATCAACTTTCCCAAAGTGCCTAAAATAACAATGCACTATCCTTGCTTTCCAAAATTCTTGAGCATCTTCAATTACCTCAAGTACTACCATAAAATTCTAAAAATAATCTCAAAGCAGAAATTTAGCAGGCTGTGAGTACATACACAGTCCATTTTAGGACAGCAGACCCTATTCGAAAACCAAGTACAGGTAGGAGATAACTATGCCAAAACTACAACAGGGTGGGGCGTTCGTTACTCACCCTGATAAACCAACACAGCTTCGGGAGCTGCTCACAATAAACTCCAGTTACCCCCGTAACCCCAAGACGACTAAAGCAATGTTATCCTTTTGCCCAAAATGCTTTTCACCCAAAAGACAAATAAGTCATAGCCAACTACTCTTCAGGATATGGTGCAAGCCATGATAGTGCACTTGACATCCTGAAAGCAAAATCCAGAACAAAATGAGCATTTCTCATTACTCACTATAAAAGATTTGAAGCTTCAAAAACAGATTTTTTTTTTTAACTTAGGTGAGTGACCATTTGAATGTGTGGCTGAGTCAAGAGCAAAGGGTAAACGATGGAACAAGGTCAAACTCAGGGGACAAAAGATTCCTGGAGTAAACATGGCCAGAAAGGTTTCCCTTCTTAAGGACAGTTTCTATACTCAAGGGGGAAAACGGGAAAAAGAAACAGAAAGAGGAAAAGGAACCAACCAAACCCTCTACTTCCACAGAGAGTCACCTGGTAAACGGACCTGCCCCGCCAGGCAGGCAATTCGGTCCTGCTGGAGACCCTTTTGCAAAGAGCAGGCCCAGAAGGCTCCCACCTTCAAAACACAAACTGTGCTCATCAGGGATGACCAGCGGCTATTCTATTTTTTTAAAAAGGAAGGAGGAGGAGAAAGTTTAATTAAGCAGCCAGATAGAGGAGTGTAGGAATGTAAGGGTCGCTCCCAATAAAGACCCGGCACCGTCTGCTCCAGGAAAACAATCGGCCAGAAGGGAGCGGATGGAAGCCCGCTAAGTGCACCCCGCTTCCCACACGCAGCCCGCCCTGGGAACGACGCCCCAAAGGCGGCGGGGCGGGGGGC
>NW_025801181.1:0-1262 GCF_021613505.1 Equus quagga | reverse complement strand
AAAGACAAACACAGACTCAAAGTGAAGGGATGGAAGACAATACTCCAAGCTAATAATGAACAAAAGAAAGCAGGTGTCACTATACTAATATCAGACAAAGTAGACTTCAAAGCAAAACAGATAAAGAAAGACAAAGAGGGACAGTATATAATGATAAAAGGGACGCTCCACCAAGAAGACATAACACTTATAAATATATACGCACCTAACACAGGAGCACCAAAATTTGTAAAGCAACTCTTAACAGAACTAAAAGAAGACATCAACAACAATATAATAATAGTAGGGGACCTCAACACCCCATTAACACCAATGGATAGAACATCCAGACAGAAAATCAACAAGGAAATTATAGAATTAAATGAAAAATTAGACCAGATGGATTTAATAGATATATTTAGAACACTTCATCCAAAAAGAGAAGGTTACACATTCTTCTCAAGTGCGCATGGAACATTCTCAAGGATAGACCATATCTTGGGAAACAAAGCAAGCATCAATAAATACAAGAGCATTGAAATAATATCAAGCATCTTTTATGATCATAACGCTATGAAACTAGAAATCAATGACAAGAATAAAGCAGAGAAAGGTGCAAAAATGTGGAGACTAAACAACACGCTACTGAACAAACAATGGGTTATTGAAGAAGTTAAAGAAGAAAGCAAATATTATCTGGAGACAAATGAAAATGAGAACACGACATACCAAATCATCTGGGATGCAGCAAAAGCAGTCCTAAGAGGGAAATTCATTGCAATACAGGCTCACCTCACTAAACAAGAAAATGCTCACATAAGCAACCTCAAATGACACCTAACAGAATTAGAAAAAGAAGAACAAACAAAGCCCAGAGTCAGTAGTAGGAGGGAAATAATAAAAATAAGAGCAGAAATGAACGATATTGAAACAAAAAAGACAATAGAAAGGATCAATGAAACAAAGAGTTGGTTCTTCAAAAAAATTAACAAAATCGACAAACCATTAGCCAGACTCACCAAGAAAAGAAGAGAGAAATTTCAAATAAATAAAATTACGAAGGAGAGAGGAGAAATCACAACAGATACCAAAGAAATACAAGGGATCATAAGAGAATACTATGAAAAACTATATGCCAACAAATTGAACAACCTAGAAGAAATGGACAAATTCCTAGACTCTTACAACCTCCCCAAACTGAACCAGGAAGAAATGGAGAATCTGAATAGGCCAATCACAAGTAAAGAAATAGAAACAGTAGTCAAAAACCTCCCCAAAAATAA
>NW_025801180.1:0-1903 GCF_021613505.1 Equus quagga | reverse complement strand
CCCGGGCGCCGCTGGGACTTGTAGGCCGGGAGCCTCGGCGGCCCTCGTCCTGGGGCGTGTGCCGTGGCTGGGGACAGCCTCAGAGTGGCCCTGGCTGTCACGGAAGGGGAAACTGGCCCGACGAAAGGACCCAGTTTACCCGAGATCACGCGGCCGGGCAGTGGTCACCTTCCCTGACCCAGCAAGTGTAGGTAGGTCACACTTTAATCAAAGTTTTCAGAGGATGCTCGGAGGGTCCCTTGTCTGGTGGACAGCTCTCCCGGCCTCCTTTGTTCCATCGTGCATTCATTCAACAAACGTTTTCCCGAGGGCCCTCTGCTTGCCAGGCCCTACAGCTTGAGCAAAGCATTCTAGGTCCCTCCTAGCAGGGGAGAGAGACCTCAACCGGTGAGTAGGGGCATGGGGCTTGGTGACATGGAAAGTTCGCTGAAGGTCAGAGAAATGCAGGACAAAGGACCCGCGAGGGGGCAAAGACCCCGAGGCAGTGTGCCTGGGGAGCTGGGGGAACAGTGAGTGACAAGAGAAGGGGGAAATGAGGTGGGACAGGAAAGTGTGTCCCCAGGAGGCTCTCTGAAGACTCGGGGTTCCATTCCCAGTGTGAGGGGCTAGGGAGGGGGCCTTGGGGGAAGGAAGGCTCAGACTTACAGGGCCGCCGGGGGGGAGAGTGGGGTCAGGGGGTCCAGGGCTTGAAACAGGGTCGTGTGGGCCTGGAGTCAGGGGCTGCCTGGCAAAGAAGGTACTGGATCAACACCTGAAAGACAGCAACCACTTTGCCTGCCTCCCGTCCCCCTCAGCCCACTGGGCGCCACTTCCAGTCCCTGCAGACCCCAGACCGGGTCCCACGGTCAGAGAGGAGGCCATAGGGCGGGGCCAGGAGTGACCCCACTCAGAGCTGCTGTTCCCCCACTGCACTGGCCGTCACTGCGCTGGTGCCTGGACATGGGGAGGATCTGAGACCCCAGAGCCGGGCTTGGCACTGTGGTGTGACCCATGGATGGGGCATGCTGGTGCCAGGGCCGGCTTCAAGGGTGGTGACCTGCACAAACATCCCAGCGATCAGAAAGGCCCCACGTTTGTGTCAATGCTCTACTGTCAGATGCGAAATTCCTAATACATTTGAACAAGGGGCCCTGAAAATTCTGCAGCCAGTCTTGCCTGGTGTGACGTCTGCAGAGGCCCCGGGGTGGGCCTGTTTCTGTGGGTGGGGACAAGGACAGAGGGAACCGGACTCCCTCTGCTTGCTTTTCCCCAAGGGTCGCCCACGCAGATGGAGGGAACCCTGACACCAGCCGTTGACAGAGATGGACTTTTGAAAAGGCCAAAACTAGTCCCCTTGCCCAGTCACCCCCCTCAGAAGGGCCTTGGGCCGTTCGTGGGCCCTCCTGGACGGCAGCACCCGATTCCTTTCCTTCCTGATTGTATAATGTGCATTTAACTGTGTGTTGAATTGTCTCTGAAGCTCTGGGGGCTGGGGAGTGTTCTCCGCATCGCTGCAGCCCCCACCCTGGAGGGCCTGGCGCGTAAGAGGCCCTATAAATATTCGTCGAAAGAATTATATTTATATATAAAACCCAAATCATTTCACCTCTTAGGGTGACGTGTTGCTGTACCCCAGCTAGCACCCGGACAAATGTTGACTCAATGACTACGACGTTAAGAATCGTTTACACCTGATTCGCTAGACTGTGCGCTCCACGAGGGCAGGCGCCGGGGACCGGCTGGGCACGGAGTCGCTGCTCGGCAAAGAACGTTCGCGCAGCGGCGACCACCCGCCCGGACGCGCCCCCACCCGCGCTCGCGCCCAGCCCCCGGGCTCCCCGGGGCGCGCGGGCCGGACTACGCTTCCCGGCGGCCCCCGCGCGCGGGGCGGGGCGGGCCGAGCGGACTGGGGGCGGGGCCGGGG
>NW_025801179.1:0-1271 GCF_021613505.1 Equus quagga | reverse complement strand
GCCACCTGGAATCTTACCACATAGCCAGCATTTAATGACTACTTCCCAAGGACCCTGACTACTGATAGTCATCATGGAGCTGCCTGAGCATTGTGGCCCCCAGAGCAGAGGCCAGAGGCCGGCTGAGAAGTGGGCTCAGGCAGGTTGTGTCTTGAAAGGCAGATCCTTTTGCTGAAAGAAAGTTGACCATGGTTGGGCATTCAGAAAGCAAACAGGGAATCTAAGAGTGGGAGGAGACTTACTATGAAAGTGGATGATTGCCAAACTGCTTGATTTGAAAACCAAACCTGGTTAGCTTTCAAAATGTGATCTGTCACCTGAATCCACTGTTCGTACTAAACATCAGAAAACATGGACAACTACAAGTGAAGTGTCTCATGCAACAGGCAGGAGAGAGTACTGCCTAGGAAGCATTTCCCCTGGAAGAAGTGACCCCGAGTCTGAGCAAGCCTCTAGGTTTGCAGGATGTGGGGAAGAAGAGCACATTAACACCACAAGGATGCAATTGGCCAATTTCCGAACATGGGAAATTCTGTGCAAAAAAATGACTCAGTTCCTCTTTCTTCTTGCCATTGTAATGAATGTGCCATAAGTAAATTAAGCTAACTACTACTGATAATCTCACTTCTTCTTTAGAGTCAGGCCAGAAGTCAGAATGAATTTTATGGGCAACTGGGTCCTCCAGCACGGCTCCAGCGCCTGCCAGGACCTTCCGCACGTGACGCCACCATCCCCAAAGCCAGGACAGCTCTTCGGCGTCAGCCTCGGGGATGTGTGCGAGCGCGACAGCCGGCCCCCTTCTCTTCTGGTGGGTCTTATTTTGGTCTTTTGTGGCTTTCCTGAGGAGGGAGAACTCTGAGAGGTCAAGTGTCTTATTCAAATCTATCCCTAAATGGAGAAATCTTTAGACAGCCACTGGCTTTGGGGGAAAAGCTTTGCTAATATTACTCCAAAGAATAAAATCTGATTTAGGTACTGCAGAGTCATAAAGCAAACACGACAAAGAAGAGATACCCTTGTCCGTTCCATAGGTTTCAGCAAAGACCCACATATGCCTGCTCAGATCAATCAAAATGGGCTCTATGTGGATGAGTCTCTGAGAGTCCACCCCGTCTCATCTTCTCTGAACTCCACAGTACTCTTCAGCCTCTTTCAGCTGAGTCTACTCAATCTCACTCCTCAAAATCTCTCAGGTGACTTTGACCTGTATTTCTAGTGCTGTAACATACAGACTCAGCCTCTGGCATATGTGGATCCTTTCATCCAAATAG
>NW_025801178.1:0-3556 GCF_021613505.1 Equus quagga | reverse complement strand
GCGGGGTGGGGTGCGGGCGCCGCGGCGCGGGGGTGGGGCGGCCCCACGAGGCCCGCGGCGCCGGGGAGCAGGACCGCGGCCCGCGGCGCCCCGGCCGGCAGCCTGGGGGACCCCGGAGCGTGCGAGTGGGAAGGGAAAGTGCACACCGCGCTCCCGGCCATTTCGGACACTCTTGGGGGCCTCTTTCCACGTCGACTCGGTGCGAAGAGCTTCTTTCAGATCTTGACTCTTTTGGTCTCTCCTGTTAGAAATCACTAGGTCAAAAATTTCACGGAGGGATGCTTGAGAATTGCCAACTGTGCACTTAGCCCGAAACCGTCAGGGCTCAAATTGCAGAGATGTTTATTGAACTGAACCTCTTTAAAGCTCTCTTCTCTAATATGAAGTTCTCCTGTAGATTAGATGAGCGATACAAAGTTTTGGAGAGGCTGAAAACTGAAATCTGTTTCACAAGAAGAGGAGGGGGCAAAGCCCTGTGTTTCATCTGAACTATGCTGGAGGCAAGAAAAACTACTTTAATCGGTACGATAGTGACAATATGTAAAGAACCCTGTGACCAGCCCATTCCCAACGCTAAATCAACACCTTGTCAACCCACAGCAACGAGAGGAGAGAAAAACAAATGTCATTTTCTCAGCCTAACCTCCATACAGACCTCCACACGATGAAACCATACATTCCCAACAGATACCATATATTACAGAAAAGTCACGGTGGGGAACTGTCAGCAACAATACACCAGCGGACAATCAGGGAAGTCAATTACTTCGCGTAGTATTCTTGAAAAATGCCTTTCCTACCCCCTCTTCATTCATTTCAGAACCTGAAATAAGACTAAGCTTCTAGGCTTGTCTGAAGTACATTCTCAAAGCTGCCTTGAAGAGAAATCTAGGAACTTGGGAAACTGAAAGGTGCATCTCAAGTTTTAATTCTTAGGGAATTTTAATGCAGTAGAGGGAAATACCAATCAACATACCTCAATGGCTGAAACTAAAAGCTTCAGAGTACCAAAAAAACGGTAAAAACAAAACAAAGCCTCTTTTATGAAAGTGACCACAGTGGCAACCAGCGACTTCAACCAGAGAACTCCACGTGTGACTCCTCAGTTATCTTTGGATTACTTGTTCAGAAGAATATTGTCAACATGTTATTAAGATAAATCTAAGTAGGGTTGCAGAGGAGTTGTAGGTGGAGCAGTGGCCCTAAAGAGCAGCAATATTTCAATCTATTGTCCTTGGTGATTAAAGACAAGCCTTCTTGGTTCTTAAAGAAAACTCTCCTTGTGAAACCTAAGGACCTTTCCTAGAAAGATAGTTAACAAGGTGATACTTTTGTCTCCTTGTGAAAGCACATCACATAATGCCACTGATCATGAAGTCTAGGAAGGGGCTTCAAGAAAAATAGCTGCCTTTAGTTCTCCTCTGCTTTACAGAAAACCAACACAGATATTAACACATAGAACAATCAAACCTCAATGGAGGGTTAGCCACTGGTTGGCTTTGAACATTTCAGTCACATGTACTTGACCAAAACCCTTTCAAATTCATCTTCAGTCTTAATTCACACAACTCCTCTACCTCAGTTCAGAAGAATGTGGCCACAACCCTATTACCTTTTATAATGCTAGTAAATATCACTTTGTTACTTGGGTAAAAAATCAGTTCTTTATCTTTTTATACCATTTGAAAGTACTGGCAACCTAATAGAGACTTCGAAAACGTTTGACATGCTTAATAAGGTTTAACAAACAATCTCTTGCGCCTTAGAAATGAAAACCTTCTGGGTTCCAACACAGAAACTGCAAGTTAAGCAAGCAAAAATGCACGAAAGACACGATGGTAAAAAGACTCAAGAGTTAAAACTTGCCATTATAACGTACTCAGTTGGGGCTGTCAGTTTAGTTGGAGGCCTAACACCAGTAATGTCAAAATGAAGGAAAACAGAAGCAAGTTCTTATGTTAACAATCAGCTCAACTACTGAAATCTAAGAAACGCAATAGAACTCCATAACCCCAGTTGGAGCTCACAGTCCAACACAAGCATGGGTAAAGGTGGGGTTAACTTGACTCGTAGGGAGAATTCTGCCTATGTGGGCACTTAATGCCCATCCAAGAACTTGGTGGTAGAGTATTAATGGCTTTACCAACTGCAATTAAATGCTCGGTTTTCTTACAAAAGCCTGTCTATGTGTGCGTGCGTGTATACACATTCATACACAGTAACTTTTATATGGCTTTAAAGATACTGTTACTAGGCGTATAATTTGCACAGGTAGCTGATTTCAAACACCTTTGTACTTTGGGGCAGATGGGAATGAACTCAAGTATTAAAAAAATTTATAAATTTGCTCATAAAATCAATCTCCAAGGGATTCTGATCAGCCTACTTAAATTCAACCTCAAATGTTAATATAGTCTCCTAAGTTAGTATATACTGTCAACAATTTGCATCCTTAACTTTCAAGTGTTTAGTGTAGCTTATGGTGTTTCCAGAACTTGAGGGTTAAGGTTCCCATAAAACATAGGTTGAACTACTCAGAACATTCTAGGTACCACCCACCTACTCTTGGATTTGGATAAATATGCCTAGAATTTTGCCTACTTTAAGGGAAGGGGTTAATACATCCTTCTCTTTCAAATATTGAACCGTGACCACTAAGCCCACTAAATCCTTTTATTGCAATTGGGAATGATCAAAGTCCCTCTACTTGTTTACTTCCAATTATTAACTGTAAATCTCTGGGAAAAAGATCATGCCATCATGCTGTCAAACCCAAAAGACTGCGTAAACATATGCAATCAACTTTTTAGTGCTCCTTTCCCAAAGCATCTCTTTTCTACATGACCTATTTTGACATTTAGCAAAACCTATAAAACGCAGTGGGCTTCAGTCATGGTTCTAGGTGCATCCCATCGCAGAGGTTGAGAGAAAAACTACAGTCTCCGAGAAGGAGAAAAAGAAAAAGGGGCTAAAGAAGGAAAGAAAGAAAGGAAACCTCCTGCTACACTAACGTCCAGTCACCATCATCACTCCAAAAAAAGCTCCAAATTTGAAATGCCCACTTCCCAGGGAGCACCTCCCGAGCAACGTTTAGAGAACTTGTCCCAGACTCCCAACAGATCGCACCTCGAAAACTTTACCATTTTAAACATAAATGCAGGAGACCTTAGAAACAACTGGCAACCGCCATCTTACAAGCCATCCAATTTCACACAAGTGTCCCTCCAACTTAAGTTAATAACATTTTTGTCCGGGCTCTCTCCAGCCTAACACCCACCTCGGTGGGCTCGCCGCCCCCCACGTTACCCGTCCCTATAAAATGGGGGCGTTCTCTGAAGGTTTAAACCCCTCAAAAGCCCTTTCTTCGGGAGAGGAGGGTAGCCACTTGACCCGAGCAGCTCTCGATTTCAGGAGCCCGTCCCCGCTTCATCAAAATCTACCTCTCAACAAAGGGCGCCGCGGCCGGGCGAGCCGCCGAGGCTGCAAATACTAGTGTTCTTCTCGGGGGCCATGTGCGTCGCGAGGGGGTAGAGGGGCGCTCGGGGGAGAAAGGAAC
>NW_025801177.1:0-1678 GCF_021613505.1 Equus quagga | reverse complement strand
ATGTAGAAATTGTGAGGATACGTTATGAATACACACCAGAAAAAGAACCATGAGAATATCACAATCTATGAACGCATCAGGTACACTTCCCCACATGATGAAGTAAGTAAAACATGTGACCAGCCAAGGTGGAATTGCCAGAGTGCTATTAGATGACACGATCATTGTGCATCAGAGGATTGCTGGGAACATAATGTTGGCAGGGACGCCAGGACTTTCTCTGGGGAAAGTCCACACATTTGGCCACATCCACAAATGATAAGATATAAATCCCAGGACGATCTTAAAGGAAAGAAACCAGTGTCTAGAAGGAATGTAGTAGACCTTTCAAGGTTCAAGGATAAATTTAGAAACCGACAACAAATCCAGAAAAAGGAAAATTATCCTACCTGGAAAGGGAGAGTAGTCAGACTGGTATGAGATCGCTCTGAGACACTGTGTGCATGGAGGTTGTCAGGACAACTTAGAATTCTGAGGGTGTTTATGACATCATGGTGACCATGTCACCCAAGTTGGCTGAAGTTTCCAGCCCGAGGATAGGCCTAGGACCGTATATTCAAGTGACAGTTACCCAGAAACAGCTTTTCCAAACAGAATCCTGGCACATAATCTTGAAGAGATCAAAGAGACGTTGATTCAAGAGTTGAGAAAGGAATCATTGGGAAGAAGCGATACTAGAGGGGCAAGCATTTAGAGCAGAACAGTGTCATCTACTCAAGTAGATGGGGAGACTGTGCTGATTCAAGCTTGAAACTTGTTTAGACAAAAGAGGCCAGATCTGGGGCTTATCAGACCTATGTTGTCCTTCTGCCTTATTCATAATCCAAAGTTGAGAATGATCACTTGAGGGCATTGAAGAGAAGAATCAAGACCTCCTTTTCTAGGCCCCTAGCATCTTGAAGACAAGTCTCTCTTTCCATAGCTCTGGCTTCACAGGGGTCCACTGGGTACATGCCAATGTGTCTCAAGAGATCTCATTGAAGCCTGGAAGGAATGGATCTCTGCCATGGTTGGGTATGTTTCTTGCTTTGGAAAGGCTCTAGATGTGTGCTATTAAGCACCCCTTTCCCGTGGGCTTCTTTCATTGGTGATGGCTGCCCTCCCAGGCTAGAGTGCTTAGTTGGGATCAATGAGATTCTCTCCCCCATCTCTTATCATAGAAGGAGTATTGATTATGTGTTTCGAACTACATGTAAGGAGGTTGGTTGAAAAAAATAGAACATTTCCATTATATTCAAAGAAAAATAAACATGCCACAGCTGAGGATGTAAATCAAAGAAATAAAAAAACCCTGTAGAAATAAAGTAAGAAACGATCTACACGTAATCTAGTGGAGCGTTCAGAGATGAGGGGTGAAGTACGAAACCACCCAAATCCAGAAAAGGGATGGAAGGATCTCTCCCCTGGAGAGAGCAATTCATCAGATTCATCTAATTTGTCTCGAAACCCTTGGGTCCTTGAAGGTGGTTGCCAGGACAACATGGAGTTTCTCATCTCACAATGTCAAACGAACCAAGATGACCACATGTACTCAGTGCTCAGTTGCACCTAGGCTAGCATAGCAAAGATTACTTCAAGTTACCAATAGAAATTCAAAGATAACACCCAACAATCACAAAAGCACTCACACACCAGCCTACAGAACATACAGTGATTAAAGACATACAAAATTCCTAAC
>NW_025801176.1:0-9083 GCF_021613505.1 Equus quagga | reverse complement strand
TCCCGCCCTCCTCCAGAGGAGAAGACGCCGCTCCAGCGGGAAGCAGGATGGCTGCTACCTGGGGCGCCAGCCAGGACCTCCTCCCGAGGGGCCGAACCGCCCCGACCCTAGGTTTACCTGGGCGTGGTGCCAGCCCAGATCGCCTCTCCTAACCTGCCCTTCCCGGTTCTAGGAGAGCCACTTCCCTGGCTGCCTTCCAGCCATCCTTGGCCCCTCTCTCCCCTTCTCCCCCTCCTTCCAGCCTGTCCCATCTCTTGCCCTTCTCTGACTCTCAGCTGGAGGCTGGGCTAATGTTGGGTACCAAGGCCTACAGATTCCCAGCTCCCTGCACCAGAGGGGGTGCAGGGTGGTCCCGCCTCCGGAAGGGCTGGGCCCAGCCGCGGGCAAGAGAAGGCTGGGGAGTGGAGGGTTTGCCTCCAGGTGTGCTGTGGGGTTTTGCCAGAGGCACCACCCTGCCTGCTCCTGGCATTCAGCCCTACCCGAGCGGCGCAGCCCTGGAAGCTGGAAGTCAGGGTCCTAGCTCTTGGAGTGACAGATCTCTGAGTATCCTAAGCCAGCAGCGGGGAGCCCGTCTGGCTGAGGGGCACAGCTACACTTTGTCAGCAAGGTGGAGGGGTCATAGGGATCCCTGTCGCCCTGCCCCAGCTCTACCTACAGGAGACTCGGGCAGGAATAGGGTAAGGCTGCCCCCTGGTGCCTGGCGGGTGCATAGACCCTCCCCCACAGGCCTCAGCTGGGAGGCCCCAGCACCCCACCCTCTGGGCTTCTCTACCCCTGGGACCTCCAGGCCTCCCCAACAAGAGCAAGGTTGTTCGGCTGCCTCCCCACTGGCAGCTGAGCAGTCTGTTCAAAATTTTCCAGGGCCAAGAGCAGCCATGGGGTGGGGAAGGAAGGTGTCGTTGTCCTGGCCAGGGATATAAAGTGTGTCCCCCGCCTCCCCCTGTCGCAGGCTTCCTGATTGCCACGCTGCAGTCCCCAGATGGCTCATCCTGTTAAGCTAAACCCTCGGCCATTCGGCAGCTTTAGGAAGAAAAGCAGTTCCGGCCAGAGCCAGATTGAGCCTGCTAGGTGAGGGAGGGGCAGCATCTCCCCCCCTAGGCTTGCTGGAGGAGCCTCAGTGGGCATGTGTGGGAGACTGGCAGGGTCACCTGTGCGTCGGCTGTGGGGGCCACAGGGGTTTTAGGAACCCTTGAAGTGGCAGGGTCGCACTGCTCATCAGAAGACCCTAACTTGAGTCTTCTCTGGCCCAGCCTAGGACTGAACCTGGTCTGAAGACAAAGGCGATAGAGAAGTACGCGACCCACAGATGGACTGGAGAAGCAGGGGCCACCTGGGGAATGAGGTCAGGGGGAAGAGGGCTGGCCCAGGGGACCTGAAGACACCCCCTGTGCACATTTAAGAGAGGAAAGGAGAGGGTGAAGTAGGCAAAGGACCTTGTTGCAGAAGGAGCCGGGGTGACGGGTGCCTGTGAAGGGAGGGTGGTCTCTGGCAATGACCTAGGTGTGGGCTGCTTTAATGGAGAGGTGTGGGTAGACGCTAGACAGCACCGAGAGAAGCAGGAGAAAATGAGGATGTGGCCCCATCCAGGCGACTCTTTTGAGAATTTAAGATCTTTCTTGTCCAAGGAGCATGGTGGAGAGAGAAGGCAGTGGCTGGAGAAAGACGTGGGCGAGCTGATGACACTTTGGGGAAGTGCCTATGGCTGCGGGGAGGGAAGAGGGTGAAAAGAGCAAAGCTGAAGGGGCCTGAGAAAGGTGGCTGAAGCCAAGGGTCGGGGCCCTCCTTCATCCTGTGCCACCAGTTGGGAGGGGAGGTAGGTTCCCAGGCCAGTGGCAGGAACGTGAGGGAGCTGCCACCTGGGGCTACTGTTGCCTCTGTGAGGCCAGAGGCTGCTGAGAGGGAGGTGGCTGGGCTGGAGGTGGCCAAAGAGAGATGTGAAGGGCGAAGTGGCTGCTGAGATGGCCTGTGCGAGTTCCAGGACGCTCCCATTGCTACAGGGACCTTCATGGGGTGTCTCCAGATGTTCGGAACAGCGTCCTCCACATTTGGGGGGTGCAACAGGCCCCTAGATCAGACTTGACAGGTCCACACCCTCCCTCCCACCCCCCTCCTCCAGTCTTCCCCAGGAGGGTAATGATACCATCCTCCTGGCTCTCTTGGACCCCACAGTGACCTCGTCCTTCTGGTCTACGCGCTGCATGCTTCTCTCAGCAACATAAATCTGAGCAATCCCTTCCTAACTGCTCTTCTTTGGGCCTTTCTCTGTTGTCAACGAAAATAATCCATAACCAATCTATAAATGAAAGTTTGGGTGAGTTTATTCTGAGCTGAAATCAGAGGACCACGGCCCGGAGCCTTTCTTCCCGAAGGAAGAAAGGGCACCAAGGAAGTGAGGTATACAGAGTGGTTATATACCCCCATACAGGACGTTTCACATATGATTGAAATGTCCCTCCCACAATAGTCACAAGATTGCCCTGTCGGCACAGCGCTTGATGGACACAGCAGGCAGTGGGTCTGCTCTCTAGGAGGCAAGTCTATTGTCTCTGAGCAGTCACAGGTGAGCGCAGCAGTCAGTTTCTGGCCTAAGGAAAGATGCTTAATCCTTAAAGAAATGCCAATGTTGGGAGGGGGAGGGAAGTTGCACCTTTATCTCAAGGGCCTTTTGCTCTTGCCATAGGGAATCTCTAAAGCAGATATACAATGCATGCTCAACGGCCTGGGTCAGGCCCTTTTGGAAAGACAACGTCAGGCCGAATTAGGTTTATAACAAATGGCTTCCTCATATTCTCCAATATATGCTATTGCTTGCCATTTTTATTTGTCACTGTGCTGAAGATCAAGCTAACTTCCTCTCAAAGGCGTGCAAGATTGGGCACAAGGTAGCCCTCCGGCTCCCCAGCACTGAAGAGCCGTGCACCTCCGGAGGTGCCCTCCCTGCGCCTTGGCCCGTGCTTGGCCCACTGCCTGGGCTGCCTCTTCTTTGCTGACCTCCCTCGGATCCTGCAGGCCTCAGCTCAGCTGCCACCTGTCCCAGGGGGCTAAAGAGGGAGGCACGGCAGCTCTCTGAACTGCACCCCGTGCACCACCTCCCGCGTCCAGCCAGGGCAAGCTGGGCTTCTGTGGGGCATGAAGTTCACAGACCCATCCTCACCTCCAGCCGGGATGATTAGGTGGGAGTTTCCCAAAGTGGGAACCAGAGGCCAGAAGTCTGGCCTCTAGTGTGCTGACCTGAGCAGCCATGGGAATGTCGAAGTTGGTAGGGACAGCTGCCGTGTGCCCAGGGCAGCTCGTGTGGGGTGCTGAGCACCTGAGCAGAACAAAGGTGCATTCTCAGGGTGTTTACAGGGCTTTGCAGAGGTGTATCTTGCCGACTGCCTCCTCCCCGGGCAGCAGCTGCTGGGGAGGATTGGGGTAGACGTCCCAGGACCCCAGCTGATGGCTGGGAGGCTGTCCCCTACCAGCCCCATCTAAGCCTCTGCCTGTCCTGCCAAGCCCCTGTGTTCATGGCCCTGCAAGACTGGTTTCGGAGCATGTACAGGAAGGGCTGGAGTACCCCTACTGCAGCTCCTGGGTGAGAAGCACAGTGTACCCCAGGCAGAAGCCCTGCTGGGCGGCCTTTCAGGGCCCAGTTAGGTGGGAGTTGGAGTAAGAGCTGAGGAGGAGGAGGAGGAGCGGAGGGGAGAGCTGGAAGGAAGGCAAGGGAGGGAGGGCGAGCCAGAGGACTCCTATTGTCCTGGGAGGCCTGGGAACTCAGGCTGGGAATGGGACTGTGTGCTGCAGCGATGGGGGCTGCGGGGTCCCCTGGGTCTTGGGCGGCGGTGGATCATGGAGTGGGCTGGGTAGGAGGGCACCCCGCCCTGGGGTGCCCCATTATTCTGGGAGGACCTCACTGGGTTGCTGGAGATAGGGTGGGGCTCCTCCTCTTCTGGAGTTAAAATAAGCTGGGAACAAAGGAAAGGCCGGAGTCCTCCTGGAAAGGCTTTGTGCTTCCAACAACTGGGGAGTGGAGAATGGCGCCAGGCGTGCCCCCCACCGCCCCCCCCCCCCCCCCCGCCCCCGGGGAGAGCCGACGGCCAGGAGGGTCACTAGCCCTGGGGAGGGGCAACCTGACCCCTAGCCCCTGCATAGCACCCCTTGCCCACCAGCTGTGCTCATCCACACACCCCGAAAGGAATAGTTTTAAAATTTGTTTTTATGTTTGCAATAAACTTTTTCTATCAGAACACTTTTAGATAGTGTGAAGGTCCCCACACTAAGCTTCCTGTTGCTAATTTTCTACAGAGTATGGTACGTTGGTTACAATAATCAACCAGTGTTGTATGTTGTTATTAACAAAAATCCCCAGTCTTTTTTTTTTTTTTGAGGAAGATTAGCCCTGAGCTAACATCTGCTGTCAATCCTCCTCTTTTTGCTGAGGAAGACTGGCCCTGAGCTAACATCCGTGCCCATCTTCTTCTACTTTATATGTGGGACGCCTACCACAGCACGGCTTGCCAAGCAGTGCCGTGTCAGCACCGGGATCCGAACCAGCAAACACTGGGCCACCGAAGCAGAACGTGTGCACTTAACCTCTGCGCCACCAGGCCGGCCCCTAATGAAAGTCCCCAGTCTTATTCAGATCTTCTTGGCTTTCCCCTAAAGCACTTTATCTGCCCCGGGATCCTTAGGCTCCTCTTGGCTGTGACTGTCTTCTCAGACTTTCCTCATTTTTGATGACCCGGGACAGTCCGGAGGATGATGGCCCCTTGGGGTTTGTGTGGTGTCTCTGTTGTGAGAAGATGGGCGGATGGTTATTCGGGGAGGACCGTGGGGGTAAAGTGCCCCTCCATCGCGTCCTAGCAGGCTCCACGTGCTCAACCTGACTCCTCACTGTCCACATCAACCTCGGTTACCCGGCTGAGGGCGCCTTTGTTTATCAGGTGTCTCCACTTGAAATCTAATCTCTCCCCTTTCCACCATGTCCTCTCTGGAACGAAGTCACTCTGCACAGCCCTCACTCGAGGAGTGGGGCTCATGCTCCCCTGGGATGGGAGAGGGTGTCTACATAAATTATTTGGAATTACCTGCACAGAGCTTGTCTCTTCTCCCCCACTTATTTATTTAATCATTTATTTGTAACAGTGGATATTTATTTTATACTTTTGGTTATAATCCAATACAACTTTATTTTATTGCTCAAATTGTTCCATCTTTGACCATTGGGAGCTCTTTCAGTTGGCTCCTGTGTCCCTTTGTCATACCCCCATCACCGTGTGTGTGTGTGTGTGTGTGTGTGTGTGAGAGAGAGAGAGAGAGAGAGAGAGAGAGAGAGAGAGAGAGAGAGAGAGCGCGAGAGGGCACTTCCTTTCTGGCACTGCAAGGCGCTCCGGGCTCAGCTTGTGCTTCTCCTGCCCCAGCCGGAGAATCACCCGGTTCTCCAAGGAGCCCTTTATTGGAGAACAGTATTAGAAACCAAGGTCTGGGCTCTAGTGTGCTCATTGTTACTGGGGTGTCGTTGCTTCTAGGCCCTCTCAGTTGACGGAGCAAGGAAATTTATGTGTATACTAGCCTATGTATATACACATATCTATAAATATTCATGTGTGTATGTATATATGTGTGTGTGTGTATCTATTTTAAGGTAAAATGAGTTCATACTGATGTCTCCAACTCTGATCCATCACCACATAGATCATTTTGGCACCTCCGCTTACTCATCTGTATCTTCCCACATCCACCTTCCCTTGGCTTCCCTGTCGAATCCCAGTGTACACGTCAGTGCTTTCGGAACTGTGACCCCAACTTCCCAGGGAGCCACAGTGGCCCCTGGGAGCGCAGTGCTCCCATGCACTTCCTTTGCCACTGGTCTCCCAGTCTCCATGCATTTCCCCCAACCCCCTCCAGTGAGTAATATGCGTAGATTCCTTTGTCACAGTCTGCATTCCTTCCTGAGATCCTCCAACCTCCTAAAAGTTCATTTTAAAATTTGCATATGTTACTGTTCACTCTCTGGGTTGCCATATGCAGAGTGTCCCGTATCCACCATTACAGCATCAGACGAAGAGTTTCATGGCCCTAGACATCCCTTGGGCTCCACCTAGTCAAACACTACCCACCTCTCTCACACCCCTGGCAACCACTGATCTGTTCATTGTTTCGATATTTTTGCTTTTTCTAGAATGTCATAAATGGAATCATCCAGTATGTAGCCTTTTTCAAAGTGTCTTCTTTCACTTAGCGATATATGTTTAAGCTTCCCCCGTGTCTGTTCATGGCTGCATAGCTCTTTCCTCTTTAGCACTGAGGAGTATCCTATTGTCTGGATGGACCACAGTTTGTTTATCCATTCACCTACAGAAGGACATCTTGGTGGCTTCCAGTTTTTGCCGATTGTGAATAAAGCTGCTATGAACATTCACATACTGGTTTGTGTGGACATAAGTTTTCACCTCCTTTGGGTAAGTACCAGGGAGCGCAATTGCTGGATGGTATGGTAAGAGTATGTTTACTTTCATGAGAAACTGCCAAACTATCTTTCACAGTGGCTGCACCATTTTGCCTTCCCACCAGCAATGGATGAATGTTCCTGTTCTCCACACGCTCACCAGTGTTTAGTGGTGTCAGTGTTCTGGATTGGGGCCATTCTCATAGGTGGGTGTGTAGTGGTATCTCGTAGTTGTTTTAATTTGCATTTCCCTAATGACATGATGTTAAACATCTCCTCATATGCCTACTTGCCAGCTATATTTCTTCTTTGGTGAGATATCTGTTCAGATCTTTTGCTCATTTTTTAATTGGGTTGTTTGTTTTCTTATTGTTGAGTTTTAAGAGTTCCTTGTATGTTTTGGATACCAGTCCTTTATCAGATATGTGTTTTGCAAAGATTTGTCCCCAGCTTGTGGCTTGTCTTCTCATTGTCTTAACAGTGTTGATCACTGAGCAAACATTTAAAATTTTGATACATTCCAATTTATCATTTTTTTCTTTCGTGGACCTTGCTTTCCATATTACATCTTAAAAGTCATCACCAAGCCTGAGATAAGACAGATTTCTTCCTATGTTTTCTTCTAGAAGTTTGGCATTTTACATTTAGGTCCATGACCCACTGTGAGTTCGTTTTTCTGTAAGAGGCCCCCTGACAGGACTCTGAGAAGCTCCTTATCCGCCACTGCCCGACGCACGCGCGTGCATTTTGAAGTTGATGTCTACATTGCGACAGATGTTTAAGTAGCTGTGAAGGGTGTAGTTTCTGGTGTATTGTAAATACTGGTTTAAAACAAAAGCTGTGATATCACTTTTTCCCAGAGACTAATGGCATGGAGATCCCCTGGCGCGTTGGCTGCTACGGCCGCGTGAACTCGGCGGGCTGGCTCTTCCCTCCCACAAGCCCTCCGCGAGGGCCCCTCTGCTTCCTGCTGCCACTTCTCTGCTGCCCCTCAGGGAGGGCTCCCTGTGCCATCTTTCTCCATGTGGGCAGTCTTTTATTACTCATACATCGTACTTCTCCAACACGCAAATGTATATAAACTACATTTCTTGTTATAACCCATGACCAGAGGGCTCTGGAATGTTCCTTCTGGCTTGACAAAGCAGCAGCAGTGTATTAGATGTGCTGATGCGTAGTCATGAAACGACCATATCAGAGGGGCTGCTGTTGGTGTTAGGGAGTCCAGGGGTCTGTCACCACATAGGACTTATTGCTAGCGGGAGCTGGGGCTCACTGTCAGCTCCAGTCCTATTTGTTTGACTTTTTCAGATGTAAGCCCTAGGAAACCCTGCTCACGGAGATGAGCAGTTGGGAGTGGGGCCATGCTGCTGAGTGCTGGGTCCCTGGAGCCTTCTCGAGTGAACTGGGAGGGGCGACTGGGGAAGGGCGGGGAGACAGGAACTGAGTTTCGGACAGAGTACATGTGGGAGTTGAGGTCTGGAAAGAAGAGTTTTACAAACCTATGCCTGCCCTGTTGACCCTCTTGAAGACTTTGTGTCATGCCAGGGGCCTACAGACCCCTGTGAAGATGGATTCAGCAGGCCACTCCTGGACCCTGAGACTCCGTGGAGGCCCTGTGGCACTGGCCTGTGTGATGTGCTCCTGATGGGGCCCAGATCCCCTGGGAGGGGGCCAGAAGGGAGATGGGACTAGATGGGAGGAATCCACTAATTGTTGGATGAAGGATTGAATTTAGTCACCCAGCACTTATTTCCTGAGTGCCTCCCCTGGGCCAGGTCAGCAGACACACTTTCTGGGCACCGATGCTCTGGTGAGGAAGATAACAGAAAGAAGGTGATTTTTCATGATGGATCTTCTGAAGACAGGGCAGGCAGGGCGATATACTAGAGAGTGGGGGGAGCAGAGGAGGCCTATTTGAGGAGGTGACATTTGAGCAGAGACCTAATGGAGTGAGGGAGCAAGTCAAGCAGATATCTGAGTGAAGAGCATTCCAGGTGAACAGGCAACAAGTGCAAAGGCCCTGGGGCAGGTGCATGTGTGGTGTGTTTGAGGGCCAGTCAGGAAGCCAGTGTGGCTTCAGCTGGCTGGAGCTGCTTGAGCAAGGGGGAGAGTAGGTGGAAAGGGGTCAAAGCAGGGATGGGGAAGGGAGCCTCATCATGCAGAGCCCTTAGGCCACTGTAAGGACTCGTGCTTTGACTTCGAGTGACATGAAGAGCTGGGGGAGGGTTTGAGCCCGGGGGTGACAAATCTCAAAGGGAATGCTCTGGCTGCTTGGTGGGGAAGAGGCTGGGGGTAGGAGAGGTTCATGGTGGGGTCAGAGGGCAGAGGGAGCCCAGTGAAGAGGTTGTGGCTGTCATCCAACTGTGTGCTGATGGGAGCTCAGGCCAGGGTGGCAGAAGCGGCCTTGGCAGGGCTGGGGCTAGGGAAGGAGGCTCTTTTAGACCAAATGGCCTGGACAGCCTGTCTGCAGAGAGGACATTAGAGCAGAGACCCAAAAACAAGCAGAGAGCCATGTCAACATGTGGGTATAGAGACTTCCAGACGGAGGCCACTGGTAGTGCAAAGGCCCGGAGGTCGGCCCAGCTGGGCCGCCAGGGGCATGGAGTGGGCAGGTACCGGTATGAATGACCGAGGAGGGAGGCGGTGGCAGCCG
>NW_025801175.1:0-2232 GCF_021613505.1 Equus quagga | reverse complement strand
AATGTTTGGTAGAATTCTCCAGAGAAGCCGTCTGGTCCTGGACTCTTGTTTTTGGGGAGGTTTTTGATTACCGTTTCTATTTCCTTACTTGTGATTGGTCTATTCAGATTCTCCATTTCTTCCTGATTCAGTTTGGGGAGATTGTATGAGTCTAGGAATTTGTCCATTTCTTCCAAGTTGTTCAATTTGTTGGCATATAGTTTTTCATAGTATTCTCTTATGATCTCTTGTATTTCATTGGTATCTGTTGTGATTTCTCCTCTGTCATTCCTGATTTTATTAATTTGCGCTTTCTCTCTTCTTTTCTTGGTGAGTCTGGCTAGGGGTTTGTCAATTTTGTTAATTCTTTCGAAGAACCAACTCTTTGTTTCATTGATCCTTTCTATTGTCTTTTTTGTTTCAATATCGTTTATTTCTGCTCTTATTTTTATTATTTCCCTCCTTCTACTGACTCTGGGCTTTGTTTGTTCTTCTTTTTCTAGTTCTGTTAGGTGTCGTTTGAGGTTGCTTACGTGAGCTTTTTCTTGTTTAGTGAGGTGAGCCTGTATTGCGATGAATTTCCCTCTTAGGACTGCTTTTGCTGCATCCCAAATGATTTGGTATGTCGTGTTCTCATTTTCATTTGTCTCCAGATAATATTTGATTTCTTCTTTAATTTCTTCAATGATCCATTGTTTGTTGAGAAGCGTGTTGTTTAGTCTCCACATTTTTGCACCTTTCTCTGCTTTTTTCTTGTAGTTGATTTCTAGTTTAATAGCGTTATGATCAGAAAAGATGCTTGATATTATTTCAACTCTCTTGTATTTATTGATGTTTGCTTTGGTTCCCAAAATATGGTCAATCCTTGAGAATGTTCCATGTGCACTTGAGAAGAATGTGTAACCTGCTGTTTTTGGATGAAGTGTTCTATATATATCTATTAAGTCCATCTGGTCTAATTTTTCATTTAATTCTATTATTTCCTTGTTGATTTTCTGTCTGGATGTTCTGTCCATTGGTGTTAATGGTGTGTTGAGGTCCCCTACTATTATTGTATTGTTGTTGATGTCTTCTTTTAGTTCTATTAAGAGTTGCTTTACAAATTTTGGTGCTCCTGTGTTGGGTGCGTATATATTTATAAGTGTTATGTCTTCTTGGTGGAGAGTCCCTTTTATCATTATATACTGTCCCTCTTTATCTTTCTTTATCTGTTTTGCTTTGAAATCTACCTTGTCTGATATTAGTATAGCGACACCTGCTTTCTTTTGTTCATTATTAGCTTGGAGTATTGTTCTCCATCCCTTCACTCTGAGTCTGTGTTTGTCTTTGGGGCTGAGGTGTGTTTCCTGGAGGCAGCATATTGTTGGATCTTGTTCTTTGATCCATCCTGCCACTCTGTGTCTTTTGATTGGGGAGTTCAATCCATTTACATTTAGAGTGATTATTGAGATGTGGGGGCCTACCACTACCATTTTGTGTCTTGTTTTCCGGTTTTCTTCAATTTCCTTTGTTTCTCGTCCCATGGTTTAATCTGTTCTGATGAAGAGCTGCTACTCTCTGTTGTTGTCCTTCTACTTATCTCCTCTGCTCTTGGTTTTGTAGTCCCTTTCCTTTTTTTGATTTTTCAGGAATGAGGGTTTTCCTGAGGATTTCCTGAAGAGGAGGTTTTGTGGCAATGAACTCCCTTAATTTTTGTTTATCTGGGAAAGTTTTTATTTCTCCATCGTATTTGAAGGATATTTCTGCTGGGTAGAGAATTCTTGGCTGTCGGTTTTTGTCCTTCAGATTTTTGAATATATCATTCCACTCTCTTCTAGCCTGTAAAGTTTCTGCTGAGAAATCTGCTGATAGCCTGATGGGGGTTCCTTTGTAGGTTAGTTTCTTTTGCCTGGCTGTCCTTAGTATTTTCTCCTTGTCGTTGACTTTTGCTAGCTTCACTACTATATGCCGTGGGGTTGGTCTTCTTGCATTGATAAAGTTTGGAGATCTATTGGCTTCTGTCACCTGAAGATCCATCTCTCTCACCAGATTTGGGAAGTTCTCTGCCATTATTTCTTTGAATAGGCTTTCTGCCCCTTTCTCCTTCTCTTCTCCCTCCGGTATACCTATAATCCTTACGTCTCATCTCCTAATTGTGTCTGATAATTCTCGGAGAGTTTCTTCATTTCTTTTTAGTCTTACTTCTCTCTCCTCCTCTGCCTGCAGCATTTCTATATTGCCATCTTCCAAATTGCTAATTCTTTCCTCCATATT
>NW_025801174.1:0-1045 GCF_021613505.1 Equus quagga | reverse complement strand
GCCTTCTCCACACCACTGTGGGTTCCCCTTTCTCCTCCCCTCTGCACATCCTCATTGCCACCAATGTTTGTTTTAAATGTTTCGTAAAAATCTCATTTGGGATGGTGTTACCATGTAGATTCCTGACAACACACTCTATGAGACTCTCCTCCTTGACACCTGGATCCATGAATCTCCTTCTGCTTCTCTGATCCTGTCCTCTCCACACGATCAAACGTCTGAATAATCCAATCACCCACAAGTCCTGTTCTCATCATGGTCCAACTCTACAATGCAGACTCCTCCCCCTGCCTTTGTAGTCCTTCTGTCCTGTGGCCTCATGTTCTTCTTTGCTCATAAGTTAGACGAGGGTCCTATCAGGCACACTGGTTGTTGACATTTCCATGAGATTAGAACACTAAGACGTGACTCATGCTTGAAGCTTTAACCCACACATGGAAGAAGTCACTGAGCCTACACAAAGGATGAAACCCATGGCCATTTATGGAGGAGGGGAAACCAGAGCCAGAGCTCTGGCTTCATTGAAACCAAGGGGCACAGGCAGGATGCGGTGTCCAGGATCTCGTTTTTAAATCTTCAGAGGGAGGTAGTCACCCCAGAGGAAGTAGAGCATCAGTTTTAAACCCCAAATCATGAGAACAGACCTCCAGAATAATTGAGTAAAACTGTTCCACGTGTGGATGGCCAGAGAGGAGTGGGAGACACTGCTCAGGAAATGCAATTAGCAAAAACACTGCAGGAGATGACATGTGTCATCTTAAAGAAAGAGGTCTGACACATACCTACTGTGCCTCTGCTGTAGTGCTGGCTGTGAGGTGGTCATGATCCCTTCTCTCTCCCACCTGGGGAAAACTGGCTTGCAGATGCCACTGAGGGACAGGCTGAGAGGGACACAGCTAAGGACTAGGGTGACAGCACAGCTCCCAAGCCCTCCTGAAATCTGTACTTAAAACTCGGTCCAAGAGCCTGCAGAAAGTATATCTCTACCTGGCCAGCCGTGGTGAGCTTAAAAAATATGGAGGCTAACTGGGAGACCACTTGGATT
>NW_025801173.1:0-1777 GCF_021613505.1 Equus quagga | reverse complement strand
CCATAGAGTTTAGAAAGGAAAAAATATAACCATTCCTAGTTTCATTGTTGTCTGTGTAAAAAAACTCTGGGAATCTACAAAAAAAAAAAAATCAGAACTAATACATGAGTACAAAAAGTTCACCAAGTACAAGATCAACACACAAAAGACAATTTTATTTCTACAACTAATGATGAACCTGCAGATGATAAACTTGAAAATGCTGTATTATTGAAAACCACTCCGAAGAACATGAAATATTCAGGCATAAATTCAAGAACATGTGTACAGGATCTGATGCTGAAAATTATAAAATACCGATTACGGTAATTAAAGAAGATGCAAATAAATTGAGAGACTTACTATTGTCAAAGACAAATGCAGCAGAAATTAGGTAAAGTGGTGAAAGCAGATTTTATTCAGTAGCGGCTCACAGAAGCTGAGCTGCGCTCAGATTTGTACGGAGGTGAATTTAGAATTTTAAAGAGGGAATGAAGGAGGAGGGTTCAGGGGCTCAGTGGAGTCAAAGAAGTGAAAAAGTACAAAGGCTGGTCAGTGTAACTGTGATTAGACCCACTGTGTTCGTTACTTTGCAGTTATCAAAGTTAGGATTCTATCCTCACTCAGAAGTTGAGAGAAAGAGTCTCTATCTGTCTTAATGATCGTATTTCAAAGGAGTGGCTCTTAGGTCCTTTAGAGAATTGTGAGAGATACATACCGACAGTTGTAAGCCCTCTTTAGTAAATACTCTAAGAAGGGGGATCACAGGCCTATAATTGGGTGTTGACTAAAATAAATAGCAAATTTTTCTGTCAGCTTTGAGCTCTCAGGAAGGCATTTTAATGGTGGGCTGGAGTCATTCCAGTTACACAGACTTATGCTGCTAGAAGCCATGCCAGAGTTTGGTTGAGTCTCCTCCTGGTGTGGGGGTTTGGAAGGAGTTGTTATGTGCTGAGAATTCTGCAGTCCTCACCATGTTACTGGATAGAATAATGAGTACAGGTCTCAATTATCCCCAAACTGATCCATAGGTCTAATATCATTCTAATAAAAATTCCACCACAGTTTGTAGACATAGACACCTTTTTCTAAAATTTATATAGAAAGGCACATAGCTGAGAGCAGCTAAAACAATCGTGACAGGAAGAATAATGCGGCAGTAAACATTTTAACAATATTTAGTATTGCCTTGTAGATACTGTAATCACAGCATCGTCATTTTCATTGTAGGACAGCTACATAAATCAATGGAACAGAGTAGAGAATCCAGAAATGGACCACAGAGTTATACCCTAGTGATCTCTGACACCAAGAGTGAACCTTAATGTAAACTATGGACTTTGAGTGATAATGGTGTGCCTATGTATGTTCATCAATTGTGAAAAGTATGCTACTCTGATGAGGGATATTGACAACAGAAAGGTTATGCATATGTGGGGGCAGGAACTATATGAGAACACTGTGTATTTCATTAAATTTTGCTGTAAGCGTAAAACTGCTCTAAAAAATAACATCCATTTATTTTTTAATAGGCAATACAAGAATACCTTGTGCTGATAAAACTAGTCATTATTTTAGCTGTGATGGATACACAAACTTGCACATCTGATAAAACTGTACAGAACTAAATACACAGGAACAAATTAGTACAAGTAAAACTGGAGAAATCTGAATAAGATAGTGGATTGTATCAATGCCAACAAGCTGGCTGTGGTATC
This sequence comes from Equus quagga, assembly GCF_021613505.1. Lineage (NCBI taxonomy): Eukaryota > Metazoa > Chordata > Mammalia > Perissodactyla > Equidae > Equus > Equus quagga. The sequence continues at coordinate 80 of NW_025801173.1, read as the reverse complement.
GTCCCATAGTTTTGCAGAATGTTATCATTGTAAGGAACTGGGTAAAGTGTACACTGGAACTTTTGGAGTTATTCCTTACA
>NW_025801172.1:0-9412 GCF_021613505.1 Equus quagga | reverse complement strand
CACACAGAACACACGTGAGTGCAGACACACGGAACACGTGTGAGTACGCAGAGAACGCACGTGAGAACACACGTGAGTGCAGACACACGGAACACGTGTGAGTACACACAGAGAACACACGTGAGTGCAGACACACGGAACACGTGTGAGCACACACAGAACACACGTGAGTGCAGACACATGGAACACGTGTGAGCACACACAGAACACACGTGAGTGCAGACACACGGAACACGTGTGAGTACACAGAGAACACACGTGAGTGCACACAGAACACGTGAGAACACACGTGAGTGCAGACACACGGAACACGTGTGAGTACACACAGAGAACACACGTGAGTGCAGACACACGGAACACGTGTGAGCACACACAGAACACACGTGAGTGCACACAGAACACGTGAGAACACACGTGAGTGCAGACACACAGACACAGAACATGCCCCCAGGCACACAGAGACACAGAGAACACAAGGGAGCACACACACATGCACACGGGGCACCTCTGGGCACCACAGCTCTGAGAGCTCCTTCACAAGAGAAGAGCGTGTTTCCGAGGGTTTCCGTCTGAAGGAAGTGCCCCCTCCTGGGAGAAGCGTGCCTTGAGTGGGCTCGGGGGAACCCCACTCCCCAACACCACACGGTCACACGGCTGCCTGCGGCTCCTGGCTGACCTCCCTTCGTCAGGGATCCGAGCCCGGGGGGCAAGAACTAGGACCCGCCATGCTGTGCCCCAACACCCAAGGCTCAGGACAGCGGGGCCAGCCAGGCTGGGGGCAAAGGCAGGGAGGCAGGTGGCGGGCAGGGGGCAGGAGCACCCCCAGCCTCGTGGGGCGGCTCCAGTTACCAACACAGGCTCCTGTCCGGCTGTGGTCAAGACCCCCCGTCAGATGAAGAAGAAACCCAAGAACAACCTGGCGCTCCTCTCCTCTGATTTCCACTCAACTTGATCCCTCCCCAGTGACCATCTGGGCGCCGCCCCGCAGGCGCCACAACCAGACGGAGCCGCGGATATGAGAGGTCACAGCCTCCTCTGGGACAGGCCGGCTCCAGGAGAGGGAGGGCCTTGGGGTCCTCCTCAGGGCGTCACCCCACCCCGGGGTGGCTGTGTCCACTCAAGCAGAGGCTGACGTGCACAGGACGCATGCGCACTACCCCCCTCAGAGGGCGCCAGGCCACGGCCCCTGCACTGACCGAGTGCAGGCATGCGTGTGGACGCCCACCCGGGCTCGGCTTCAGAACGCAGCATAACGGCTGAGAGGAGCTTCAGTGCAGAACTGAAAGTGACTCTGACTCTCGGGGTAAACACAGGCCCGAGGCGGCGCCAGGCTCTCCTCTCCAACCCCCGACGGAGACCCCGTAAGTCACGTGGAACCAGGGCAGGCAGGACCCCGCTCGAGAACAACCCAGAAAGCAGGAAATTAATAACCTGCCCTCAATCACAGCATCCACCCGAGACCCACATGTAACTCAAAGACGGCACTTCCTCCTCCCAATTGTTTCTCAAAAAGAAACTGCCCGAGGAAAGAAAGAGGAAACAAACCCGAGGTCAGGAGCCCAGCGATGGAGGCCAGAGGCGTGTTCCACGCAGATGCCCAGAGACACCAGGGGGACCCTGCACCAACAGTCTACACCCTACCTGGCCAGGGACACAGCCCTGCAGACTCCCACCTGCCACGGGGGCCACCTGGATGGGGCCCACTCACGTGTCCCCCCACCTGCCACGGGGGCCACCTGGACGGGGCCCGCACACCACTTGTCCCCCCACCTGCCACGGGGGCCACCTGGACGGGCCCACTCACCGGGGCTCCTGGCAGGCAGTTCAAGGGCCCACACAGCACCAGTAGCCATGGACATGCAGCTGGGACACCTCATTCTGCGGCTCGTCCTGCTGAGGCTCCGGGCTTATCTGCACAGACCAGATCTCTACCCTGAAGAGGCGGTTTCCCCCTTCTCATAAAAGAAAGGTGTTAACCCTTTGTGATCTGTGCTCTCCATTCAGCAAAACTGCCCAGTGTCCCCCAGGAGGGAGCCCAGGCCCCCCGCAGGCCAGTCCCGAGCAGGTGCCCACAGCCAGCCACCTGCCAGGCCCAGCTCCCACTGCCCAAGAGACCAGCTCATCTATTCCTGGGTGCCGCACACCCCCAGGCCCTGCTGGGCCCCTGACTGTCACGGGGCCCTCGGCCCGAGGGCTCCCACGCCCTGCAGCGGAGGAGTCTCCCTCTCAAGGCCCCGGGCGGCCCACACCCGAGAACTGCCTGCAGCCGCCTGCATCCCCCCACCAAGCAGCTGTGGCTACAAATGACTCCAAGGACCCACTGGAAGGCTGGGCTCATGGAACCTGTGGAAATGGAAAGCACCCGGCTGCAGAATGGGAGTCAATACTCAACGCTCGACAGCAAACTCTGCCCTGCAGTCTCACGTGGGCAGCGGGGGACGCTTATAAAGTTCATACCCCACCATGGCTGATACCGGGAGACCCGGGCGGCCGGCTGGCAGCTCAAACACAATCAATCGAGCGCCAGCTGGACGTCGCGCATCACTCCCCACGTGTGTGCTTTCGATTTTGGACCCGAGGCCAGCGGCCCCAGACGGTGCCCCTGCCCAAGGTCAGCCCTCCCCGAGTGCAGAGCCCAGGCCGACTCGAGTCACCTGGTCAGGTCCCAGCACCTGCTTGGGTTGGCACAGGACCGCAACCCCAGGTCTGCCAGGCAAAGGCCCTGACAGAGGCTGCCCTCCACTGCCAGGTCCTCCTGTGACCACAGAGGTGACAACAGCTGCCTGCTCACCTGCGGGGTCCGACCTGACACCAACACCTCTGCCCGGTGCCGGCCGTCCCTAGCATGGTCTGTGATGCCCTGAGCTGCAGCAAATGGAGACCCCGAGCCCACCACCACCAGGGTTCCCAGTGGCCTTGGCTCTGACCAGCTCCCTGCCACACAAGGCACCTCACCCTCTCTGGAGCCCCCTCTTTCCAATGGCCCCAGAAGAACTGCATCCACACCCCCCAGAGACACAGAATAGGCCTGCCCCAAGCCTCTAAGTACCAATTACTTGAAGGAAATACCCTGAGATTCAATTGAGCCTCGACCACTGAAGGAGGGACAGATGGTGCCACGTGTCTCCCGGTCCCTCCCAGGTCTCAGGGCAAGAGCGAGAAGGGGGACCCCCACTCTCCATCAGCAAACAGGACACCAACAACGTGCAGGCCCCATCGGGGCACTGCGACCAGCAGGGAATTCCACAGGCCCACCTGGCCCCACAGAGCTGCTCAGCACAGAAAGGTGGGTTAACATGCCCAAGGACACACAGCACAGCTGCCCCTCCACATCCAAGGCCTGCTGGCCTCCAGGGCCCACTCCTCCCCTGGTAACAGAGATAGAACCCGGCCGACCACATGGCTCCACTCTGCTGGGGGCCGCCTAGTACCCCTACGCTAGCCAGGTGCTGCCCCCTGACTGGGAAGTGCGCCCAGCCCCAGCCGGCTCCAGGCTGCTGTGGAATTCCCCAGGGCCAGCTCAGTGCTCATGGCTTCAGGCCCTGACTCATCGCCCCGAGGCGCCCCCGCCATGGGCCAGGGTCACCCACAGGCCACAGTATTTCACTCAATGAAATGTGTGGGGGGCTGCATTTTGGGGGGGCAGACTGCTCAAGTTTGTCACCATTGGACAGTCTGACTCCCACTGGTCCACACGCACAGCCAAGCCCAGCACATGATACAGGGACAGCCACAGGTCCAAATGCCCGTCACCAGAGGTGGCCGCATGAGCAGGGGCTCTGTCTGCAGGGCCAGCCTCTCCCCACTGGAGGCCACTGCCCGCCTTATGGACAGAAACGGGGGCGGTAGCTTCCCCCTCACAGAGCAGCTCCAGCATTCACCCCTCCCAGCGACAGGGTGCCCCCACCCACACCGCGAGGATGCAGCTCAGAGCCCGCCGGTCTAGCCGGTCACACGGCCAGGGGCATCAGAACCAAACGGCCCTGAGGCCCATGGCATCCAGGTAGACAGGACTGGGGTTCACGTCTGAAGGCCCACCCCTACGTCCTCGCCACTCTGCCACCACTGTCCCTAGTCAAGTCCTGAACAAGCTTCTCTTCTGAGGACACCCCGACACCGGCCCCCAAGGGGCTCCATTTCCCCCACCACACACAAACCACGAGCTCGCTCCTGCAACCACCGGCCCCCCAGGAGGAGAGCAGACTGCTCTGTTCACTAAAGCCCCCCAGGATCATGAGGGACAGCCTGCTGGACACTCCACAACCTTCATAGGACAAACTGCAGCCACTGGTACCCAGCGCCCAGTGGCCCCGGAGCCCACCCAGACCGTCGGGGGGCTGCCGTTGGGGCTGGGCCCTCGGAGGCATCCCCCACACCCAAACTCACAGCGACTGCCCCTGAGCAGCAACTGCCAGCACTGACATCCACAGCTCAGACACCCACCCCAGCACAGCATCAAGGGCGGGAAGAGGGGAAACTTTCCAGAAAAAGAGGCCACAGAGCTGGGTCCAAGGGCCGCAGCTCCTCAACTGATCAAACGGTGTGTGAGCCAGGAGCAGACATCACATGAGGGCAGACGGACCTCCCCACCACCCACACAGCCCACGACGGCCGGGCACCCCAGGAGGAAGTGCCCCACCATGTGACCAGACAGGATCCACTGCGGGGCGGAGAGGAAAAGAACACACGCCCTGACACCCAACAGCACGTGACCCAATGCTGGTGACCACCGAGCCCTGCCACCCACGATGGCATGTGTGTACACACACATGCAAGAGTGCCCACATGCACACAGGAACCCACACACATGTGCGCACACACACACGCGCACACACGGCTCAGCAGGACTTAAGTCACTTCCACTAGATTTCTAAAGAAAGGACCTGCCACCTCAAGACGGTCTGGGACCCACAGGTGTGGGGAGAGCCGAGCACGGCTGTCTCCCAGCACTCACGGCCACACTCCGTCTGTGTGGGTCCAATCACCTTTTGATCCTTTGCCTTTAAAAGTGAAGTCTGGTCCACAAACCACACGTTTGGTAGCCTGTGCCCCATCTGATATCACCAAGTCCCCCATAACGACACCCACAAGCCTGACCACCTGCAGCCACTCCCGAGGAGAAGGCGCCACATGGACTCCAGCTCCAGGGTCCACCTGGTGGGACAGTTGGTGCCACCTGTGCTTCCTGCTCAGACCATCCCCGTGCTGGTGTGATGCATCCCCTCCTTCCTGAAACCCAGGGATGAGGCTGTTGCCCTGAGTCCTCGCCCAGCAAGACAGAGCCTGGAACCGCGTGCCCGATCCACTCTTCAGCCACACTGCTCCCCAGATCCCATCCCAGCTCCGGGATCAGCAGGCCAGCTTCGCACCCAGGCTCTCGTCATCCTGGCGGCAGCAGCGGCCACGCTCACCAGCAGAAAGCTTGTTCAAGGCCTGGGGTCACAGCCTCAGGGGTCCCTGTGACCCCTGAGCTGGCCCAGCCAACGGCCTCACAAAGCACTGCCCAGCCTGCCCCATGCCTGTACCCCTGCAGGACAAAGGTGACGCTCTCTAGGACTGCCTGGGTCAGGGGGCCGGGGGACGCGGGTTCCCTTCACAGAAGGTGGGGAGGAGGCTCTGGGTGACCAAGAGGGGCTGAGCTGTAGCGTGAAATCACAGAAAAGAATCCAAAAGGTCAGCGACCGAAGGAAGAGGAAGCTGGAGCCAGAGCCGCACGCAGTTCCCTCGGGGGCGGGAGACCAAGGGCTGCGGGCCCTGTACACCCCCCAGGGCCGCCCCACTGAGCCCTGCAGGTGGACCTCCCTTGGGGGCCGAGCCTCAGCATCTTCCCAGACACCCAGACCTCCTACAGCCCCAGCCCAGGGTCGAACACAGGCTGCCCAAGGCCTCTGGACACATCAGCACCGCCTGGCGTGGGAGCTCCACCCAGACTTGATCAGAGACAGTGAGGACAGGCGGGCTGCCCGAAGCCAGTTAAAAACCCAGGGTGCTCGCAAGTCAGGAAGGAGGCGTCCCCACTCCGGCCACCTCCCCTCTAAGTATTTCCACGGAGAAACAAAGAATCAAGGAGCACAGGGACATGGAGCCCACAGTCCTGCCACCTCAGACCCTCCTCCCATCACAGCAGAAGCGTGCCCTCACTCAGGGCATAGCGCCCATCCTCGGGAATTACGAACCCCAGTCACCCCAGAACATACAGCCCCCTGCGCGGGCAGGGAGCATGGAGGCAGCAGGGCCTGAGGGCCGGTCCATGGCTGAAGCCAGCAGCCCTGGCCTCCATGTCCCACGCCAGCCCGCTCCCTGCCTGATGGATTTTCACTCAGGGGGAGCGGCTCCTCCAGGCAGGTCTCCCTACAGCGCCGCCTGGGGAAAGGCCCATGGTCTTCTTGCCTCTGAAGCCAGCCAACCACAGGCTTGCTAGCGGGCAGAGCCAAGGTCAGAGCAGCGGGGGCAGCTCCAAGTCAATGCTCCGCATCGCCAAGTGCCACACTGCCACCCACCACGGTGCTTGGGGCCCCCAGTGGCCTGGAAATGAACCTGACTTCACAGTGCACTTGACAACACAGCTCCCAGGGAGGCCTTGGCCTGGAGCACATGGAGGCAGAGGCAGGCCCAGGACAGCTGACCGGCTCGCTCCAGCTCTGGGTGCCACAGGTTCATGAGGCCCTCGCGCCACCAGGCCCGTCTTACTAAGCTCTGGGTCAGGCCAGGTGGGCCTGCAGAGGGGACCGCCCCCTCCTCGCCTCCCACCCACCCTCAGCACACATTCTGTAAGAAAACGCTCGTCCTGCCCTCTAACCCCGGGATCCCATTCCTATTTCCATGACAGCCTGGGGGCTACTAGGTACACCCCGGGAGGGTCTCCCTAAACTTGATTCATCACCAGCAACACCACCACCCAGAGGCCTGCCTAGAAAGCCAGGTGCCTCCCTGTGGGGTTTGAGATCAGCCCTGGAGTCAGGAAGGAACTCCAGCGAGCACCTGAAATGCTGTGATGGGAGCGTGTGGTCACTGGCCTAGGACCACGGCGCGGGGACCCCACACAGCGGGCCTTCAGAAGGGGCTCCAGCCTAGCTGTTCCGGCTCCTGCGGGGCTGTCCCACCAACAAGCAGGGTGTGCGGCTGCTTCCCCAGGCTCCCCCTCATCATCCCGGTGACAAGGCGCTCGTCACACAGCATCTTGAGCACCGACCGTGGTCTGACGGACTATGTTAAAACTGAGAGAGTGGCTGGGCAGACACCACCACACCCGCCCACGACTCGCTCCGGTTCCCGAGGGCCCCTGCTGCCGTCTCTTTCCAAGGGGATGTGAAGCGTGTCGAGCACAAACATCCTGGTCCTGGTTCAAGCTCTGCGCCCACTCAGCTCAGCGTCCCGAGCTCAGCTCAGAGGGGAGAGGGTCGGGTAGAAAGCCCGCAGGAGGCCCCAGCTGGCGTTTGCCTGCGCTCCCGGCTCCTGCGTCTGAGACCACACAGGCAGAGACTCTGGACAAACCCTCAGGAGGGACTGCTGGGGATCAGGGCTGAGGAAGCCCAAGTGCTCAGAGAGAGTGGCCTGGGGGCTCCAGACCTGCTGGGCCATGCACAGCCCTCCAGGCAGCCACAGGGCCCAGCTGAGCTGGTCGGCCCAGGAGGACGAGAAAATGAGTGAGAGTAAGCTATCCCGGGCTTCAAAACAAGCCACTCAAGGTCTGGAAAGAAATCGACTGTGGTCCATCGAGGAGGGGCCAGCAGGGAGGGAGCCGCACACCCGGGCAGGGCAGCTGGGCGTCCTCTGGGAACGAGGCTTATCCAGAAAGACCCAGAGCGTGCTCATCCTTGATGCTCAGGACCAGAGCGGTGGTGAGAAAGCCTGAACTTCCCACTCGGCCTTCTTGTCCACCTGGTTTCAAGCTCGCGAGCCAGGCAGCAGCTGTGACCAGTCCGGCACCCAAATGCAGAGGAAAGCGGAGTGGGCGCTTCGCCCTACGGGAAGGGACACCCAAGGGAGGGGGCAGGAGCCTCACAACAGGCCCCCCAGGACAGCACCCTCATAGCGGGCTCCTAACGGTGCCCCCAGGGGGACGCAGCCTTTCCCGCCAGGGCAGTGGGCTCCAAGGATCTGAGGGCTGTGCGGGACCTGCCCCAGGACCTGTCACCTCCACTGACCCCCTTTCCTTAGGTGCCTGGGGCCCGGAGCCTCCTCTGAAACGCTGCAGTGAGGCCTAAGTCACAGGGGGGTGGGTAGGTCCCAGCGGGGGACACCAGACTCCTTCCTCTCAGTACCCCATTTTTAGAGGGTAGCTGAGACGGCAGAGGAAGCCGCCCACTCAGGGTGACCCATCCTTGGCTCAGAGAGGCTGGGGCTTGGAGCCCGGATAAGAGAGGACGGAGGGAACAGGCCCAGGGAAGGGCCCCCAGAGAAAACGAAAGTGCCAGAGACCTCCTGACTCCAGAAACACAGAGGACGAGGAGGACCCCGGCCTGAAACACCGGTCTGGTGGGTGCTGGCCGTGTCCCCCCCAGCCCCGCCAGGGACCCACTGTCCTTCCTGCTGATGACCCCATGAGGGAGCGGGCCTGTCCCAGCCAGGCTGCGCACAGAACTCGGATCTCAGCCGGGGCTTATCCGGCCGGCCCTTTGCCCCACCGCGGGAGCACCGCAGGGCAGGCCTGGGAGGAAGCAGGAAGGGCTCCGCCGGCTGAAACCACCCAGGGGGCACAGGGCCGGGGGTCCTGCCGAGGGAGAGCCCCGCCCTGTTTCCATAGCCACCCCTGGGCGTCTCCCCCCTCTCAGCCCTCCCCACTTTTCCACCCTGCCCGTGAGAAAAAGGGGCTTCCTGCGCCCCTGTGGGGCGGACCCCCTCGCCCTGCGCCCCCAGGACTAAGTTTGGTGAGGAGGCTCTGCAGGCAAGAGGGGTCCAGGCACGCGGGGCGGCGAGGGGGACCCGCAGGAGGCAGAGTGGTGAGAACTGGCGAGGAGTGCACGGACCGGTGGGGGGGCCCCGGGGGAGGGGGAGGGGATGGGGAGGGGGAGAGGGAGCGGAAAGGTGGAAGGCAGCCCCACAGCCTCCCCGGCCCGGCGCCCCATCCTCCGGCCGCCCTCCCCTCCGCCTCCGGCCGCCCCGGCCCCGGCCCGCGCAGACCCGCCTCCGCCTTTGTCCGGCGGGCAGGTGCGGCCGCGCTCACCCGGGCTCGGGCAGTCGGGCTCGCGGCCCTCGGGGGGGCCCGGCGCCTCGGTCTGCTCGGCCGCCTCGTCCTGAGCGTCGTCCGCCCGCGCCTCCACGGGCACCACGGTGAAGTTGGTGGGCATGGCGCGCCGGCCACTCGCCCGGCCGCTCGGCCAGCTCCGCGCTCCGGCCCGGCGCAGCCGCCGCTCCTGCCGCCGCGCCGCCGGACTTGGGCGCAGGGGCGGGGTCCGCGCGGCCCGCCCAC
>NW_025801171.1:0-1465 GCF_021613505.1 Equus quagga | reverse complement strand
CTTCCGTTTCCTTGTGTCTTGTGGAATTTCTTTGCCCAAAGCTTTGCGAGATTTCGGCAGACATAGCTTTCTCCTGTTTGGCCAATGTTATTCCTAGATGTTTTTTTCTTTTTACTGGCATGCTTTCTTTTTTGCTGTTCCTTTTTTCTATTCTTAGCAACATTTAATTGGTTTGTTTTGGCAGAAGTTTATGGCTGTGCTCACATCTGCTGGCCATGCTGCTGTATTTGCTGAGCAAGAGTAGCGCGGTATAACGTTGCTTCCCTTATGCCTCTACACTAGGTCACACGCCTGGCCCAGAACGGCTGGATGAGCGCTGAGGAGGCTCACCCCCAGGATTCCACGTGGCCGACCCTGGGTTGCCGACTCAGAACGCAGGGACTTCACGGCTGCCCCACTGGCTGGCCCCTTTCATGTTCCATTGGCAACCTGCAGTTGAGTGGAATGTACTTTAACATGTTACTTGAGCCCAACTCTTGCCCTGTGTAGATGAGGCCAGCTTCTTTTTCTGGACCACTGTGATGTCGGAGTATTGTCAGAATCGTGTCTCTTTTCCAATCAGGCTTCGGGGACACAGGGTTTCAGAGCCCACGTGGAGCAGTCTAAGAACTCACCCTTCCCAGTTAGCCCAGCTTTGACCTTCAATGCAAGTTTTGGGGTTGTGACTTTATCGGACTTTCAAACGTTCAAGCAGACCCTAACTAAACACTGAAGTCAATCACTGTGGATTATTGAGGTGTGATTTCTGTTTGCCTTCCATTTTCTGGGAGCTTGCTTTCGTTTCCATAGTCTAATCGTCATGGTTCTGAGCTATCTCCCTTCGATATGCTTATCAGTGTGTTCTCCTTCATTTCAAGTTAGGAGTTTGGTATTTCTTTAATCACCATAGGTTCTGTAGGCTGATGTGTGAGTGTTTTCGTTACTGTTGGGTGTTGTCTTTGAATTTCCATCGGTCATTTGAAGGAATCTTTGCCATCCTAGCCTAGATCCAACTGAGCACTGAGTAAACGTGGTCATCTTGGTTGGTTCGATATTGTGAGATCAGAAACCCCATGTTTGAGGTTGTCCTGGAAACCACCTTCCCAGACACAATGGTTCCGAGACAAATTAGATGAATCTGATGGATTCCTCTCTCCAGGTGAGAGATCCTTCTGTCTCTTTTCTAGATTTGGAAAGTTCCGAACTTCACACCTGATCTTTGAACGCTCCACTAGATTACGTCTAGATACTGGCTTACTTTATTTCCACAGGTTTTGTTATTTGTTTAATTTACCTCCTCAGCTGTGGCATGTTTATATTCCTTTAAATAGAATGGTAATGTTCTAAGTTTCAGCAAACATCGTTATGTGTGGTGTCAAACACCTAATCAATACTCCTTCTACGGCAAGAGATGGGGGAGAGAATCTCATTGATCTCAACTGAGCACTCTAGCCTGGGAGGACAGCCTTCACACAGTAACGAAGCT
>NW_025801170.1:0-1601 GCF_021613505.1 Equus quagga | reverse complement strand
TTAAGGTAAAATTCACGTCACGTAAAATTCACTGTGAAAAGGTGAATGACCCACAACTCAGTGGGGTTTAGGACATTCCCAGTGCTGTGCAATCATCACTGCTATCTGGACCACAAGATTTCATCATCCTAAAGGAAACCCCATACAAATTAAGCAGTCGCTCCCCATTCCACCCTACGCCCAGCCTCTGGCAACCAGGAAGGGACATTCTATCTATTGATCTGCCTTTTCTGGGCTTTTCGTATCTATAGAAACATAAAGATTTCTCCTTTTGTGTCTGCCTTCTTTCACTAGCATAATGTTTTTAAAGATTATACACACATCAGCAGTTCACTTCTTTCCATGGCTGATTCATATCCCATTGCATGGATGTCCCCATTTTTGTTTCTCCCTTCATCAGTTGATGGACCTTGCACCTTGGACTATTACGCACAGGGCTGATGTGAATATTCCTAGACAAATTGTTGGTTGTATACCTGTGTTCGATTTTAGGGGGTAAATATCTAGGAGTGGAAGGGTCAGGTCATATGGTTATTCTATGTTTAAATATTTTAAACAAACTTCAAATTCAGGTTGAAATTTGCTCCACAAAATTGAGTTTCAGCACCAAAAGTAACAGCCATATTTTCTGTACTATTGGTAGAAAAACCCAAAAACAATTGCTTTGGTAGGTTTTCCAGGTTTTGCTTGTAAAGCAAGATGAGACAGTAGATATAGTCATGGAGAAAGACAGAAGAGAATAGACAAATCAGGTGCTGGTATCCATGACCTCTGACTCTGTCCTACCCTGAAACAGAGCTGTTCAGCATCCCCGCGACAAGCTTATGAAGACATAGGCTCAGCACAGGAATGTGAATAGCAACAAGCAGACAAGATTTTCTGCAGTAACCCCTCAGTGCTTCCTCAAGGGCCCCTTCTAATCATGAAGTTTTCCTCTGTATGAGCCATCCTTCTTTGTCCCTTTGTATGCCCTGCAACTTCTTGCAGGAGACTGAGTATTTGGAATAGGATGATGTGACAATTGAGGATGTCAGGTTCTCCCCATCCCCAGCGTTTCTTGTTTCTGCTTATTACAATAGTCCTTGTTCATTTCTTTAGTGAATTTTCTGATCCACTCCTGCGAGTTCTGTATTCTTTGTCATGTGTGGTCCCTGAAGTCTTTGTCCCATTAGCCCAAGGGTCAGCTAGGGTTTCTGAGTCTACCGGGTCTTCAGATGTCCTCCTTGGGAAAGAGGGTGAGTGAATTCTCTATGTGAGAGGGAAAGCAATCATATCCTTTGGTGAAAAGAAAGAGAGTGTGGTGGCCAGCATCCACTTCTGCTTTCACTCTGGCACACAGAAGACTATGTTTCCTAGACCTCTTGGTTTTGGAAAGGATGTGTGGCACCTTCCAACCAATGGCATCACTTTTAAGCCAGAGAATAAAAGAGGAGGTGTAAGACACTAGGTGCTCTTTCTGTCCTTTGGTGGCAACTGAAGAAGGCATCAGTTTCAGATGGTGTACCAACAAGATCGTGGGGCCTCCATCAGCCTTGCCCCACGTGACTTAGGAACCAGGGGTCCCTTCACCTCAACTATCAATGTATGATGTAAATCTGAGG
>NW_025801169.1:0-1159 GCF_021613505.1 Equus quagga | reverse complement strand
GTCCAGCACCTGGGGGCTGTGCTGGAGCCTGAGTAGCTGCAGAGGGAGGTGATGACACTGCAGAGGACTCTGCTGGGGAAGGCTGGCACCACAGACTCTGAGAGCCTCTGCATCATGCCTGCCTGGAGGGCACACATCCTGCAGGCCTCAGTTACAGACAGAGTGGACTCATCTTCACTCTGGGTGGGATGAGGAGGACACAGGGTCAGGGCCATCACTGCAAACCACAAGGATTATCAAGGTCTGCAGCTGACTCAGGAACTCCTAGCCCCTCCCAGACGTGTGCAACAGGAGAGACAGGGGCTCCCACACTCAGCAAGGCTCTGGGCTTTCAAAGTACAATCAGACTTTGGGCCTGCAAAGGATTCCACATTGAGCTCCCTCGAGGCCATTTGCTCCACTGAGGGACAACAGACCTCCCTCTGTGAAGAGCACCAGCCCAGTGAGTCCTCAACAGACACGCCCTCTCTAGAGAGGAGAACAGAGGCTTAGGCATGCCAAGTGGCTTCTCTAGGTCCTGTTGGTCAGAAATGAGAACCGCCCAAACTGGGGGCTGAGGGACATCCCCTCTAACTGCCTGAGGCTTCATCGGACCCTGACCCGGAGGGAAATGTTATGTGGCCACCTCACCCCTCCCAGGTCTGGAAACAGTGTACAGGGCAGTGACACGTTCTGAGAATCCCTTCGACTTCCAAAACACGCTGATGGTTATCTCTCTTACATTAAAGGGAGTTTGGAGACCCTCATTATCGAGGTTCCATTTTCCAAAAAAGGCAAAATTCAAAGATACTCAGGGCCTATTGGGAAGTGACAATGACATCAACGTTTTCTCTAATCTTCCTAGGGAAATGCAAAGAGTGCCCTCCTACCCTCCTATGCAGCTGGTTGGGAGAAGCGGAAGTCCAGATTCCTTTGGGAATGGGACTGTGGGACACTCATGCGGGACAGCCCTGTTAGAGTCCCAGGAGAACGGCAGTTTGAGGTTGGATTCTGGGCCGGCCCTGGTCATCTCAGGGGCCTGGGTGGGAAGACCCCTCCGTGCCCACTCTCACCTCAGAGCAGCCCTGCTTATTGATGGCGGTGCAGTGCAGCTGGCCCCTGTCCAGGGAGATGGAGTACCTGAAGCCATCCGCCAGCTCTTCCACCACCTCCTGCGTGC
>NW_025801168.1:0-1151 GCF_021613505.1 Equus quagga | reverse complement strand
CAACTCAACAACAAAAAAACAAAGAACTCGATCAAAAATGGGCAGAGAATGGACACAGGGATGGTTCAACATCCGCAAGTCAATCAACGTGATTCACTACATTAACAAAATGAGAAACAAAAACCACATGATCATCTCAATAGATGCAGAGAAAGCATTCGACAAGATCCAACATCCATTTATGATAAAAACTCTCAATAAAATAGGTATAGAAGGAAAGTACCTCAACATAATAAAGGCCATATATGACAAGCCCACAGCCAACATCATACTCAATGGACAAAAACTGAAACCCATCCCTCTCAGAACAGGAACAAGACAAGGGTGCCCACTTTCACCACTCTTATTCAACATAGTACTGGAGGTTTTGGCCAGAGCAATTTGGCAGGAAAAAGAAATAAAAGGAATCCAAATAGGCAACGAATAAGTAAAACTCTCACTGTTTGCAGACAACATGATCTTATATATAGAAAACCCCAAAGAATCCATAGAAAAACTGTTAGAAACAATCAACAACTACAGCAAAGTTGCAGGGTATAAAATCAACATACATAAATCAGTAGCATTTCTATATGCTAACAATGAACTAACAGAAAAAGATCTCAAGAACTCAATCCCATTCACGATTGCAACAAAAAGAATAAAATACCTTAGGATAAATTTAACCAAGGAAGTGAAAGATCTATACAACGAAAACTGCAAGACCTTCTTGAAAGAAATCGACGACGACATAAAGAGATGGAAAGACATTCCATGAACATGGATTGGAAGAATAAACATAGTTAAAATGTCCATACTACACAAAGCAATCTACAGATTCAACGCTATCCCAATCAGAATTCCAGTGTCATTCCTTACAGAAATTGAACAAAGAATCCTAAAATTCATATGGGGCAACAAAAGACCCCGAATTGCTAAAGCAATCCTGAGAAAGAAGAACAAAGCTGGAGGCATCACAATCCCTGACTTCAAAACATACTACAAAGCTACAGTAATCAAAACAGCATGGTACTGGTACAAAAACAGATGCACAGATCAATGGAACAGAATTGAAAGCCCAGAAATAAAACCACACATCTATGGACAGCTAATCTTTGACAAAGGAGCTGAGGGCCTACAACGGAGGAAAGAAAGTCTGTTCAACAACTGGT
>NW_025801167.1:0-1994 GCF_021613505.1 Equus quagga | reverse complement strand
TGGACATTTCTTTCCGGGGGACACAAATCAACCCACTACAATGAGGCAAGAAAGTTGCCAAACTGCATGTAAGATGAGTTCTTATCTTTTGTAGCTAAAAACGCACACATACGCAAACATGCATAAATATATATATATGCTCGCATAAGAAAACTGCTGGAAAAAAATAATGCAGATGAAAACATGCAGGGCTTCTCTTTGGGTGGTACGTTTTGGGGTAATGATATTTTCCCGTTATCTATTTTTACCTATAATAAATACTTAATGCTCTTGCAACTATATATTAGAAAAAGGGGGAGAGAAGCAAGAGCATTCCCAGCCCACTCACAGAAAAGCCTTTAGAATGGCAATGTCCTTGATGCACAGGAAGGGTGACGAGATGTCTGGGAACATGCTAGATTATAACAGGACAAGTGTCATCTCAACTCGAAACCACAATGATTACTATCAAGTTTTATTTATTTTCATGTTTTTATTGGTCCTGACGTTTGTTGCCAATCATTTTCTTATTTTTTCTCTCCAAAGCCCCCAGTACATAGCTGTATATTCTAGTTGTAGGTCTTTCTGGCTGTGCTACGTGGGACGCCACCCCAGCATGGCCTGATGAGCGGTACTAGGTCCACACCCAGGATCCAAACTAGCGAAAGTCTGGGCTGCTGAAGCAGACAGCGTGAACTTAACCACTCGGCCATGGGGCCGGTCCTATCATCAATATTTCAAATTCTTGTGTGTTTAATTGGGGGAAAAACCTGTATCTAGATTGACTTACTTGCTGTGCCCTGAGGAACAGTAAGGTTGAGGGTCTCATCGGATGAGCAGCAGTGGTGAACACTGGTTAGATGTGGGCCCAGCAGCCGCACAGAATCTGTTCGGATCTCAGTCTGTGACTTGCTAGCCCTGCCTCTGCTGTGCCTCACTGATGTTTAAAGTTGGGTGACGACAGCTCCTCCTCACGGGTTGTGGTGAGGACGAAGTGAGTAAGCATAGGGTTAGCACGTACGACAGTGTGAGGCACAGAGAGAGTCAGCGATAATACCAACCATTCTTATCACTACTGTCATCCCAAATGGACCATTAGTGCC
Organism: Equus quagga; assembly: GCF_021613505.1. NCBI lineage: Eukaryota > Metazoa > Chordata > Mammalia > Perissodactyla > Equidae > Equus > Equus quagga. The sequence continues at coordinate 912 of NW_025801167.1, read as the reverse complement.
TCGGCTGCCATTTTTATTATTATGTGGGCTCATATTGATGGGCGTGGATTGACCTTCATAATATGACGTTTATTTTAAAATGCGTTTTACTAAACTGTAAGTAGGACATAAATTTGTTTTATACAAGAATTCTCGCTAATAAATGCAGAAGAAATTGTAGAAGTAAAACATGATACTTTGCAAACATTAATGGGTTGAATTGTGTCTCCCCCCCAAAAATAAGTTGGAGTCTTAACCCGTGTATCTCAGGACGTCACCCTATTTGGAACTATGATTGCGGCAGATGTAATCAGTTATGATGAGGTCATCCTGGAGTAGGGTGGGCCCCTGAAGCAAGGGGACTGGAGTCCTTATGAGAAGACAGCCACGTGAAGACAGAACAACAGGGGTAACACCATGTGACCACAAAGGCGGAGACTGGAGTCACACAGCTGCAAGCCAAGAAACGCAAAGCCTGTCAGCAACCAACAGAAGGCAGGAAGAAGCACAGAGAGATTCTGCGACAGCTTTCAGAGGGAGCACGGCCCCGGCACCACCATGATTATCGACGTCCGGCCTCCAGTACTGTGAGACAAGACGTGTCTATTGTGAAGCCGTCCAGCTTGCGGGACTTTGCTATGGCAGCCTTGGAAGACGAATGCAGTCCCTCATACGGAAAACACTAAGTATTACTGAGAATAAAGAACTGCTCCCTTCTTGAGAGCAGACACAGCTATTTCAATCTGAGTTGCAGGAGAAACTGACACCAAAACTAGACATTGAAGGATTCAACATTTTAAGAACCTTGTTGCAAATGCAGAGCAGTGATCTTCAAACTTGGACGAATACCGCATCGAACAGGAGAAATTGCTCAACATGCAGACACCTCCCACCCCACCTCCCCGTTCTGGATGCAGGAGACCTAGGGTGGGC
>NW_025801166.1:0-4487 GCF_021613505.1 Equus quagga | reverse complement strand
ATCCACACGGAACACAATGAGAGAAGACCATGATGTTACACCTGGCACACACACCATGTGAAATGGATTGAAGCCCTTAATGGCAGACTTGAAACTGTGAAACTTGCAGCAGAAGACCTAGGCAGAATGCTCTACTCCATCTGTCTGAGCCACCTATTTGGAAGAAGCATGTCTGACTGGGCAAGGGAAACAAGGGAAACAAGAAACAAACGGGACCACATCAAATGCACACGCTTCTGCCCACTCAAGGAAACCATCGACTCAATGCAAAGACATCACAACACGTGGGAGAGGAAGTTTGCAAACCACAAATCGGACAAGGGGTGAAAAGCCCAAAGATACAATGAACTCGCACGTCTCCACAAGAAAAAAAACAAGCCAATGAAAACCTGGTCAAAAGATGGAAACAGAGATTTCTCCCAAGAAGATGGAAAGAGGGGTAACAGGTGCATGAAAACTTGTTCACCATCATTGAGTCTCAGGAAAATGAAAATCCAAACTGCAAGGACATAGCAGCTCACTGTGGTCAGAATGGCTATAAGGAAGCAGACAGAAAACAACAAGTGTCAGAGAGGAGGTGCAGAGTAGGGAAGCCTCCTGCACTGCTGCTGGGAGTGTAAAACAGTGCAGCCAGTATGCCAAGTGGTGTGTAACTGCCTCTGAAATTTAAGAATCCATGTCCCATATGATCCAGCTATTCCTCTCAGGCGTGTTTATCCAAAGAACTCGGAAACACTACCACATAAAGACATGTGCACAGCTGATTTCAGCACAGCCTTACTCCCACTATCCAAGACTTCTAAGCTGCACTGGCGCCCAGCAAGGGACGAATGCAGAAGGAAGATGGGCTCTAGCCACACAATGTCATACCACTCAGCCGGAACAAAGGAGGCAATCCAGCCATTTGTGACCACCAGAATTGCTGTGAGGGTTTTAGGGGAAGTGAAACAAGCTCCAGGGACGATGTCAAATACCGTAAGATCTCACTTACAAGTAGAAGAAAAAGAAAGCAATAACCAATATGTGGCACGGGATATTTGTGCCTTCCCAGAGGCAAAGCAGTGCGGTGGAGAAGGGTGAAAGATATGATTAGGCGCAAGTATGTGGTGAGGGCCTGCAATTCGGCTTACAATGGTGAAGATGATTTAACCTACACAGAAGTCTAAGTCGATGAGGATTTAAATCTGGAAGATATAGGATGTTCTAATGCAGTGTTACAGCAATAAAATCACAAATCCAAAAATGTTCCCAGAATGATGGCATAAAGCCCTGGGGACTGAAAGAGATAGGAGAAGGTGAACCTCCAAGCATGGAAAATCACCTCCAAATGCGTACTGATGCTACAGAAAGGTAGACCGTTCCAAATAGATGAAGAGGAATACTACCAAGAGAAGATGATCAGTCCTAAACCCATGAACGACGGGAAAAGGTTACCGTCCAGGATGTTACAACTAATCACCTTCATGAATAATCCAAAAAGGCCCACGTCTTCCCCCTTCTGGCAAAAGGTTGGTCCAACAGGAGAATTCATGGCTGGCCCTGTGGTGGAGCGTGTAAGTGCCCACGTTCTGCTTGTGCGGCCTGGGCCTCACTCCTTCACATCACGGGTGCCGATCACATGAGCAGTTTTAGGAAATATAGATTTCATGGTACGGTGCGGACAGGGATGATATATAAGTAGCAATTGTGAGGATATGTTATCAATACACACCAGAAAAAGAACCATGAGAATATTACAATCTATGAACGCATCTGGTACACTTCCCCAAAGGAAGAAGGGAGGAAAACATGTGACCTGCTAAGGAGGAATTGCCAGAGTGCTAGGAGATGACATGATCATTGCGCATCAGAGGATTGCCTGGGCAACTTCAACTTGGGAGGGAGTTCAGGACTTTCTCTGGGGAAGGTCCTCCCACTTGCCAATCTACACAAGGTATAAGAGATACAACCCAGGATAATCTTACAGGAAAGAAACCAGTGTCTAGAGAGAATGTAGCAGGCCTTTCAAAGTTCAAGGAGAAAGTGAGAAACCGACAACAAATTCAGAAAAAGGAAAACTATCCTACCTGGAAAGGGTGAGGAGTCAGACTGGTCTGAGATGGCTCTGAAACTCTGTGTGCATGCAGGTTGTCAGGACAACTTCGAGTTTTTAGGTTGTTTATGACATCATGGTGCACATGTCCCCCAAGATGGCCGCATGGTTACAGTCTGAGGATTGGCCTAGGCTAGGCCATTAAAGAGAGAGATACCCTGAAACAGCTTTGAAAAACAGAAAGCAGGCACAGAAACTGGAACAGAGAAAACAGACTCTGATTCAAGGGATAAGAAAGGAATCCTTGGCAAGAAGCGAGAATAAAGGGACAAGCTCTGAGAGTAAAACATTGTCATCTATTCAAGTCTATGGGGAGGCCATGCTGATTCAAGCTTGCAACTTGATTGGAAACAAGAGGCCAGACTGGGCCTTTTGAGACCTACAGTGTCCTTCTGCCTTAAGCATAATCCAAAGTGAAGAATGATGTCTTGAGCACATTGAAGAGAAGAATCGATGCCTCCTTTCCTATGCCCCTAGCCTACTTCAAAGATCAGTCTCACTTTCCATAGCTCTGGCGTCACGAGGGACCGTTAGGTACATGCTAATGTGTCCCAAGAGATGTCTTGGACGCCTTGAAGGAATGGAGCCCTGTCATGCTTAGGGTATGTCTGTTTGTTTGGAAGTGCTCCACAAGGGTGCTAAAAATCAGCATTTTCCAGAGGGCTTTGTTTTTTGTGAAGGCTGCCCTCCCAGGCTGGAATCCTCAGTTTGGCTCCAATGACATTCTCTCCCTTCACCTCTTGCCATAGAAGGATTATTGATTATGTGTTTTGACACCATATGTAAGGACGTTGGCTGAAAATTAGAACATTACAATTCTGTTTCAAGAAAAATAAAGAAGCCAGGGCTGAGGATGTAAGGCAAACAAAGTTCACTCCCTATAGAAATAAAGTAAGCCCGTATCTAGACGGAATCTAGGGGAACGTTCAAGTGTCAGGGGTCAAGTTTGAAACTACCCAAATCCAGAAAACGAGAGAAAAATATCTTTTCTGGAGAGAGGAATTCATCATATTTGTCTAATTTGTCTCGGAAACATTATGTTCATGAAGGGTGTTGCCAGGACCCCCGTGAAATTTGGAGTTTCTGATCTCAGGATGTCAAAAAAACCCAGATGACCACTTGTTCTCCGGGCTTAGTTTGACCAACGCTAGAATAGCAAAGATTCCTACGAGTGACAAGTGCAAATACAAAGACAACAACCAAGAATCACGAAAGGACTCACACCTCGCCCTAGAGAACATAAGGTGACTACAGGAATGCAAAATTAACCACTTGGAATGAAGCAGAACACACTGATAAGCATGTCTAAGGGAGATAGCTGAGAAAGACCATGACGATTATACTGTGGAAAAGAAAAAAAGGTCCCAGAAAATGGAAGACGAACAGAAATCACACCTGAATAATCCACAATGAAAGATGTGCGTCTTTAGACAGACTCTGCTTGAACGTTTGAAAGTTAGAGAAATTCACAAGCCAAAAAACGGCAGTGAATGTCAAACCTGGGCCAACTGGCAAGCATGAGTCATGAGACTGCTCCAAGCGGGCTCTGAAACCCTGTGTCCATGGAGCTTGCTGGGACAGCAGAGACACAATTCTGACAAATCCTCTGACATCACAGTGGACCCGATAAACAACCTGGGCTCATCTATACAGTGCCACAGTTGGGCTCAAGCAGCACATTCAAGTCCCATTGCACTCAAATGCCGGTGGCCAACAGAACATGAAAGGGGCTGGCCGGTGGTGCAGCTGTGAGATCTGCACCTTCTGGGTCGGTGTCACCTGGTGGTCCGGTTGGAATCATGTGGGTGAGCCCCCTGACCACTGCTTCAGTAATTGTAGGGCAGGAATCCGAGGTATTGTAGAGGCAGATGGGAAAGGACTTCAGACAGGGCCAGACTTCCACAGCAAATACAGGAGCATTGCCAGCAGATGTGAGCTCAGTGATGCACTTCTGCCAAAACAAAACCGATTCAAAGTTGCAAAGAATAGAAAAACTGAAGATAAAAAAAAGAAAAAAAATACAGCTTGCCAGTACGAAGAATAACATCTCTATGAAGAACCTTAGAAAAACAGGTGAAAGCTATGTTAATTCAAAAACTGGCAAACATTTGGGGAAAGAAATTCAAGAAGACACAAGGAGAAAGAAGGATATTCCAGGATCTAGGAATGGAAGAATTAACACACATGAAACGCCCATACCTGAGTAAAGGAATCTCTGGGTTCCATGTAATCCCAAAGTTGCAGCAATACTTGCCACAGAGATAGAAGAGAGAATCCTAATGTTTCTAGCCATCAACAAGAGACCCTGAATAGGCGAAGGAATCCTCAAGAAAACGAACAAAGCAGGACGTAGCACACTTTCTGATTTCAACATATAGGACAAAGCGCTAGGTAA
>NW_025801165.1:0-1042 GCF_021613505.1 Equus quagga | reverse complement strand
CTGTTTTCCCTTGCCTTGAAGAAGCTCTTTAGTCTGATGAAGTCCCATTTGTTTATTCTTTCTATTGTTTCCCTCAACTGAGGAGTTACAGTGTCCGAAAAGATTCTTTTGAAACTGATGTCAAAGAGTGTACTGCCTATATTCTCTTCCAAAAGACTTATTGTCTCAGGCCTAATCTTTAGGTCTTTGATCCATTTTGAGTTTATTTTGGTGTGTGGTGAAAAAGAATGGTCGATTTTCAATCTTTTGCATGTGGCTGTCCAGTTTTCCCAGCACCATTTGTTGAAGAGACTTTCTTTTCTCCATTGTAGGCCCTCTGCTCCTTTGTCGAAGATTAGCTGTCCATAGATGTGTGGTTTTATCTCTGGGCTTTCAATTCTGTTCCATTGATCTGTGGACCTGTTTTTGTACCAGTACCATGCTGTTTTGATCACTGTAGCTTTGTAGTATGTTTTGAAATCGGGGATTGTGATTCCGCCGGCTTTGTTTTTCTTGCTCAAGATTGCTTTAGCAATTCGTGGTCTTTTGTTCCCCCATATGAATTTTTGGATTGTTTGTTCAATTTCTGTGAAGAATGTTCTTGGGATTCTGATTGGGATAGCATTGAATCTGTATATTGCTTTAGGTAGTATGGACATTTTAACTATGTTTATTCTTCCAATCCATGTGCAAGGAATGTCTTTCCATCTCTTTATGTCATCGTCAATTTCTTTCAAGAAAGTCTTGTAGTTTTCATTGTATAGATCCTTCACTTCCTTGGTTAAGTTTATCCCAAGGTATTTTATTCTTTTCGTTGCGATTGTGAATGGGATAGAGTTCTTGAGTTCTTTTCCTGTTAGTTTATTGTTAGTGTATAGAAATGCTACTGATTTATGCACGTTAATTTTATACCCTGCTACTTTGCTGTAGTTGTTGATTATTTCTAATAGTTTTTCTGTGGATTCTTTGGGGTTTTCTATGTATAAGATCATGTCGTCTGCAAACAACGCGAGTTTTACTTCTTCGTTACCTATTTGGATTCCTTTTATTTTTTTTTCCTGCC
>NW_025801164.1:0-3190 GCF_021613505.1 Equus quagga | reverse complement strand
AACACTACCAAGAGAACACGTTCCATGCTAAGCTCATGAGAGAACGGAAAATGTAGCTTTCTATGATCTTACTACTAATAGCCTTTACGAATAATCAAAGCAGGCCAACATCTTCCAAAGTTCAGTACAAAGGTTGGTTCAAAGGTCCTATTCAAGGTCGGCCCAGTGGTGTAGCGGGTAAGTGCCCATGTTCTGCTTGGGCGGCCTGGGCTTTGCTGGCCAGCATCACGGGTCTGGATCAGATTAGGAGCATTTGGAAATCTAGATTTCAAGGTATGATGCAGACAGAGATCATGAAGATGTAGAAATTGTGAGGATACGTTATGAATACACACCAGAAAAAGAATCATGAGAATATCACAATCTATGAACGCATCAGGTACACTTCCCCACATCAAGAAGGAAGTAAAACATGTGACCAGCCAAGGTGGAATTGCCAGAGTGCTATGAGATGACACGATCATTGTGCATCAGAGGATTGCTGGGAACATAAAGTTGGCAGGGACTCCAGGACTTTCTCTGGGGAAAGTCCACACATTTGGCCACATCCACAAATGATAAGAGATAAATCCCAGGACGATCTTAAAGGAAAGAAACCAGTGTCTAGAAGGAATGTATTAGACCTTTCAAGGTTTGAGGATAAAGTTAGAAACCGACAACAAGTCCAGAAAAAGGAAAACTGTCCTACCTGGAAAGGGAGAGTAGTCAGACTGGTATGAGATCGCTCTGAGACACTGTGTGCATGGAGGTTGTCAGGACAACTTAGAATTCTGAGGGTGTTTATGACATCATGGTGACCATGTCACCCAAGTCGGCTGAAGTTTCCAGCCCGAGGATAGGCCTAGGACAGTATATTCAAGTGACAGTTACCCAGAAACAGCTTTTCCAAACAGAATCCTGGCACAGAATCTTGAAGAGATCAAAGAGACACTGATTCAAGAGTTGAGAAAGGAATCATTGGGAAGAAGCGATACTAGAGGGGCAAGCACTGAGAGGAGAACAGTGTCATCTACTCAAGTAGATGGGGAGACTGTGCTGATTCAAGCTTGAAACTTGATTGGAAACAAGAGACCAGACTTGGGGCTTATCAGACCGACATTGTCCTTCTGACTTAATCTTAATCCAAAGTCAAGAATGAAGTCTTCAGGACATCAAAGAGGAGAATCCATGCCTCCTTTCCTGGGCCCCTAGCATTCTTTGAGGAGAAGTCTCCCTTTCCATAGCTCTGGCATCACGGGGGCCCACTGGGTAGACGGTTATGTCTCACAAGAGTACTCTTTGAAGCCCTGAAGGCGTGGGCACCTTTCATGCTTGGGGTATGTCTCCTTGTTTGGAAGGGCTCCAGAAGTGTGCTGAAATGCACCCTTTTCCAGAGGGCTTCGTTCCTTTGTGAAGGCTGCCCTCCCAGGCTAGATTGCTCCATTGGACTCTAATGAAGTTCTCTCCCCATATCTCTGACCCTAGAAGGAGTATTGATTATGTGTTTTGACACCTTATGTAAGGAGTTGGTGGAAAATTAGAACATTACAGTGACATTTAAAGAAAACTACACATGCCAGATCTGAGGATGTAAATCAAACAAATAAACCCTATAGAAATAAAGCAAGCCAGTATCTGGACGTAAGCTCGTGGAATGTTCAAGGATCAGGGCTCAAGTTAGAAACTTCCCAAATCCAGAAAAGAGACAGAAAAATCTGTTGCCTGGAGAGAGGAGTTCATCAGATTTGTCTAATTTGTTCGGAAACATCATTTCCGTGAAGGTGGTTGCCAGGACACCCATGAATCTGGAGTTTCTGATCTCAGAATGTCAAACCATCCAAGAGGACCTGGTGTTCTCAGTGCTCAGTTTGGCCTAGGCTAGGATAGCAGAGATTCCTTCAAGTGACAGATGGAAATTCCAAGACAACACCCAACAATCACGAAAGGACTCACACCTCGGCCTACAGAAAATGTGGTGATTAAAAAAATACAAAATTAATAACTTGGCATGAAGGAGAACGGCTTCATAAGCATATGTAAGGGAGATAGCTGAGAAAGACCATGATGATTAGACTATGGAAATGAAACCAAGGTCCCCGAAATGGAAGGCAAACTGAAATCACACCTGAATAATCCACTATGAAATATGTCATTCATTAGACAGACTCTGCTGGAATGTTTGAAAGTCCGAGAAATTCACAACCCCAAAAACAGCAGCGAAGGTCAAAGCTGGGCGACCTGGGAAGGGTGAGTTACGAGTTTGCTCCAAGCGGGCTATGAAAGCCGGTGTCCATGAAGCTTGCCGGGACAGCAGAGACACAATTCTGACAGATCCTCTGACATCACACTGGACCAGATAAACAAGCTGGCCTCATCTACACAGGGCCAGAGTTGGGCTCAAGTAGCATACTCGAGTCACCTTCCACTCAACTGCAGGCTGTCAATGGAACATGAAAGGGGCCGGCCAGTGGTGCAGCGGTGAAGTCCACGTGCTCTGGGTGGCCGCATAGAATCCTGGTGTGAACCTCCTTACGGCTGGTCCAGCCACTCTGGGACAGGCGTCCGAGGTAGTGTAGAGGCAGATGGGAAGAGACGTTAGACAGGGCCCTCTTCATCAGGAAATACAGGAGCATTGCCAACAGATGTGAGCACAGTGATAAACTTCTGCCTAAAGAAAAGCAATTAAAAGTTACAAATGATAGAAAAACTTACCCTCAAAAAAAAAAATAAAAGCATGCTTTAGAAGATTAAGGTATCTAGGAATAACCTGAGCCAAACAGGTGAAAGCTATGTAAACCGAGAAATAGCAAAGCTTTGAGGAAAGAAATTCCACAAGACACAAGGAACTGGAAGGGCATTCAGTGCTCTTGGAATGGAAGAAGTAGCACATTTGAAACGTCCATACTGGATAAAGCAATCTCTGGATTCCATGCAATCCCAGTCAACGTTGCAGCAATCTTTCCCACAGAAATAGAAGAGGGAATCCTATTGTTTCTCTCCAGCAACAAAAGACCCTGAAGAACCAAAGGAATCCTGAGGAAAACAAAGAAATCATGACGTATCATCACAATGATTCCTTTCTTATCCCTTGAACCAGCGTCTCTTTGGTCTCTTCAAGATTCTGTGCCTGGTTTCTGTTTGTAAAAGCTGTTTCTGGGTATCTCTCACTTGACTATCCTAGCCTAGTCCAATGCTAGGACTGGAAACATGC
>NW_025801163.1:0-2132 GCF_021613505.1 Equus quagga | reverse complement strand
GGGCGCTCAGTGCTCATTCCTCAGCTTTCCGTGAGGGTTCACAGCTGCGACCAGCCACCTAGCACTGCCTGGTGCCCTCTGCTCAGGGCTCACAGCTGTGAACGCCCCACCCCAGGGCCACACTTAGGAAGTGGCACCTGAGCAAAGGCCAAGTGAGAGATCAGAAAGCTGCGGACTCTGATTTGCATGTGTGGGCCCTCCCTCTCTCAGAGTATGAAGAGGGGTGGGAGAGATCAGGGGGAAGCTCTGCTTCAGCTGTGGGGCCACAGAAGGCAGGACTCGGTGAAGATCTCCATCATGGCCTGGTCCCCTCTCCTCCTCACCCTCATCGCTCTCTGCACAGGTGACTAGATATGGGGACAAGGGAAGGGGCCTTGGGAAGATGCGTGGGACCCTGCTTTCTCCCCGTGTATCTAGTCCCTGGAATCACCATCTCTGTGTCTCTCTCATTTCCAGGATCCTGGGCCCAGTCTTTGACTCAGCCCGCCTCAGTGTCTGGGACCCTGGGCCAGACAGTGACCATCTCCTGCTCTGGAAGCAGCTCCAACATCGGGTATAGTAGTGGTAGTTATGTGGGCTGGCTCCAACAGATCCCAGGAACAGCCCCCAAAACCCTCATCTATAGTAGTAACAAACGAGCCTCAGGGGTCCCAGATCGATTCTCTGGCTCCACGTCTGGCAACACAGCCACCCTGACCATCTCTGGGGTCCAGGCTGAGGACGAGGCTGACTATTACTGTGCAGCAGGAGACAGCAGCATTAATGGTGACACAGTGCTGCAGGCCCGTGGGGAAGTGAGACAAAAACCTGCTGTCCCCTCAGCCATGGGGTTTCCCTGTGCAGCCCCCACTCCTCGACCACGTCTGCTGCTTCCTCTGTTTGTGTGGCCAAAAGCAGCTGTGATACTCAGTTCAGGGAACTTTCTCTTGAACATGTGTGCTCATGCTCTCAACGTCTGCCCCCACAACTTGTCCTTGGTTTCAATCCATCTTCTGCTTTTCTCTAATCGAGCAGACATCCCTGGATGCTGGGGCAGGCTTCCCTGGGGACAGAGTCCAGCAGGGGTGCGTGAGTCTGCCAGGGCTGCCATAACATAACACCACAGATGGGGCAGATTAACCAACAAACATATGTTTCCTCACAGTTCTGCAGGCTGGAAGTCCAAGATCAAGGTGCTGGCAGGTTTGGCTTCTCTTTGGCTTGCAGAAGGCTGGGTCCTTGCGGTGTCCTCACAGGGCTTTTTCTCTGTGCACTCACCTCTGGTTTTCTTCCTCTTCTTATAAACACAGCAGCCCCAGTTGTTAGGGCACCACCCTTATGACCTAATTACCTTAATTACCTCCTTCAATGCTTTATCTCCAAAGACAGTCACAACAGGGTTAGGGTCTCAGCATAGGGTTTTGAGGGACACACTTCAATTCATATCAAGGAGTCAGGGCAGAAACAGGGAAACAAAGTCCAACTGTGTTTGACTCAGGCTAGTTGACTCTCCAGATTATGTGCATCCACACCATTTACTGAACACCTACTATGGGTCAGACTTGGGTGTAGAGGCTCAGGATAGTAGGTGGACAAGACAGGAAGGGTCTCCATGCTCAGGGTGGTGACACTGTCTGGGGGAAGAGAGAGTACAAACGAGCACAAGACACTGTACAGGATAGATGTCCTGGGAGAGTGAGGAGGGGTGAGCTTGGTGGGGTGGAGATGGGAGCATTAGAGGGGTTGTCAGGGGATCAACAGAATCTGATTTGTTTATGAGGCCCAAGTGCTGCATAGAAACTGAAGGAGGAGGAGGTTTGGATTTAGGTAGGGACTCAGTAGGAACTGTGGATGATTCAAATGTTAGACTATGAGTCTGATTAATAGGTGGAGCAGGTGGGATAGAGAAGAAAATTCAGATAACCAATGTCTTAGAGGAAGGAGGGATTGAACGATGGGGTTGGGAAAAAGAGGGACTGAGGCTGGGCTGTTGGGAACAGTGTGGGTGGTGGGTGAGTCAATCAAGTCAGACAATGTGATGGCGCCATCTAATTGAGGCTGGATTATTTGACGCTCACATTTTCAAGAGATATGATCAGCTCTGACAAATGGGACTACTCGTTAGGAATTCTAGTAATGCACATCTCTAGTTT
>NW_025801162.1:0-1707 GCF_021613505.1 Equus quagga | reverse complement strand
GGGCCACCGACCCAGAAGCTGCGGACCTCACCGCTGCACCACCGGCCGGCCCCTTTCATGCTCCATTGGCAACCTGCAGTTGAGTGCAATGGGTCTTGAATATGCTGCTTGAGCCCAACTCTGGCACTGTGTAGATGAGGCCAGCTTGTTTGTCGGGGCCACTGTGACGTCAGAGGATTGGTCATAGTTGTGTGTCTGCTGTCCCGGCAAGCTTCATGGACACAGGGCTTCAGAGCCCGCTTGGAGCAGTCTCATAACTCACCCTTCCCAGGGAGCCCAGGTTTGACCTTCGCTGCCGTTTTTTGGCTTGTGAATATCTCTGACTTTCAAACGTTCCAGCAGAGCCTGTCTAAAGACTGACATCTTTCATTGTGGATTATTTAGGTGTGATATCTGTTCGCCTTGCCTTTTCTGGGACCTTTTTTTCTTTTCCACAGTATACTCGTCATGGTCTTTCTCAGCTATCTCCCTTAGACGTGCTCCTCAGTCCGTTCCCCTTCAGTCCAAGTGATTAATTTTGTATTTCTTGAATCACCGTATGTTCTCTAGGCCGAGGTGTGAGTGCTTCCGTGATTCTTGGTTGCTGTCATTGAATTTGCACCGGTCACTTGTAGGACTCTTTGCTATCCTAGCCTAGGTCAAGCGAAGCACTGAGAACCCATGGTCATCTGGGTTGGTTTGACATCCTGAGATCAGAAACTCCAAATTCGAGGTGGTCCTGGCAACCCCCTTCATGGACGGAATCTTATTCCGAGACAAATTACAAAAATCTGATGAATTCCTCTCTCCGGGAAAGATATTTTTCTTTCTCTTTTGTGGATTTGGGAAGTTTCGAACTTGACCCCTGACCCTTGAACGTTGCCCTAGATTCCGTCTAGATACGGTCTTCCTTTATTTCTATAGGCTGTGCCATTTGTTTGACCTACATCCTCGGGCATGGCATGTTTATTTTTCTGGAAACAGAATTGTAATGTTCTAATTTTCAGCCAGCTTCCTCCCATATGGCGTCAAAGCACATAATCAATAATCCTTCTACGGCAAGAGGTCGGGGGAGAGAATTTCATTGGAGCCAAAGTGAGCACTTTAGCCTGGGAGGGCAGCCTTCACAAAGGAACCAAGCCCTCTGGGAAAGGGTGATTTTCAGCACACTTGTAGAGCCCTTCCCAACAAAGAGACCTACCCCGAGCATGACAGGGCTCCATTCCTTCGAGGCTTCCAAGACATCTCTTGGGACGCATTAGCATGTGGCCAGTGGGCGCCCGTGACGCCAGAGCTATGGAAAGTGAGACTGATCTTCCAAGAATGCTAGGGGCCTAGGAAAGGAGGCATCGACTCTTCTCTTCAATGTCCCCAAGAGCTCCTTCTTGACTTTGGATGATGCTTAAGGCAGAAGGACACTGTAGGTCTGATAAGGCCCAAGTGCGGCCTCGTGTTTCCAATCAAGTTTCAAGCTTGAATCAGCATGGCCTCCCCATAGACTTGACTAGATGACAATGTTCTCCTTTCAGTGCTTGTCCCTCTATTCTCGCTTCTTGCCAAGGATTCCTTTCTTATCCCTGGCATCAGAGTCTGTTTGATCTCTTCCAGTTTCTGTGCCCGCTTTCTGTTTGTCAAAGCTGTGTCTGGGTATGTCTCCCTTTAATAGCCCAGCCTAGGCCAGTCCTCAGACTGTAACCATGCGGCCATCTTGGGGGACATGTTCACCGT
>NW_025801161.1:0-1191 GCF_021613505.1 Equus quagga | reverse complement strand
TCCCTGTTGTCTCTGACTTCATGTGAAACATTTACAGTGGCGTCTCTGATTTGTTTGTCACAAACCCCATGGTGTGAAAGACTTCACGCTTAAAAATCCCCTGTGGCATCTATGACTTTGTGTGTCATAGTTCCGTGTCATTTCAGGATTCATGTGCCACTCTCCCTCGGGTGCCTTTGACTTGGTGCATACCACTCTCCCTTGACATCTCTAACTTCGTGTGTCACACACTGCTGGTCTTTGAATTCGTCTTTGAGTTCTTGTGTAACACTCCTCCTGGTGTCTTTAACTTCATGCATAACACTCACCCTGTTGTTGTTACCGAGCCTCAAGTGAGTTCGCTCACCTGTGCACAGTAAGCCAATTTCTGATACCAGGGATGGTGGAAGAAAGTAGGAATTTTATTTTTGCACAGTGTTGAGCAAGGAGAGAGGGCAGTTAATACTGAAATCCCAAACTCCCCACAAAGCTAAAAGGAAGAGTTTTTATTTGGGGTTTTAGGTACGGGAGGGGGAGCATATGGCCTTGTTGGTTGGAGATTTCCCACCAGCCTGTCTTTGGCCTTGAGACACTTGCAGAGAGGAGGAAGCCCGTGACCTTGCTGGCCAGCAGCTTTCCCACCAACCTGTATCTCTTTGCAGGAGGAGATAGTCCAGGTGCTTGTCCTTGACAGTGTCTGTATCCATGGAGGATAGTGGATTCTGGAGCCAGGAAGCCAGAGAGTAAGCAGGGAATGGGTGTTTTAGTTTTAACCCCATATATGCTGGGTTTAATGTGGGGAAACTGATATCAGGGTCAGTATCATCGTGTCTGACATGTGTAAGACTCCCACTGGCGTTTATGACTTCATGTGTTACATTCCCTCTGGTGTGTCAGACTTCGTGGGTAACAATACACGTGCTGTCTATGACTTTGTGTGTAGCACTCCTCATGGCATCTCTGAGTCCTTGTGTCACACTCAGCATGACCTCTCTGACTTTGCATTTCACACTCCCCCTCTCATCTCTGAGTTTGTCTGTAACACTCCCCCAGGTCTCATTGTTTTCATGCATAACACACCCCCATTGCGTCTCTAACTTTGTATGTCACATTCCTTCTGCCATCTCTGAATTCATCTGTCAAAACGCCCCTGGTGTCTTGGACATCATGTGTAACACTCCCCTTCACTTATCTGACTTTGTGTGTCACAAT
>NW_025801160.1:0-2471 GCF_021613505.1 Equus quagga | reverse complement strand
AACATAGACTACATCTCTCCTCGAAAAGTGTTTGTCAGACAAAGAAACTTACAGAAAACCAAATTATTGGGTGGGCAACCAACGTTTTAAGAAATGAATTAGGATAGAAGAGAAATATCAGAGAGTATTGAGAAGGTAAGTATTGCTTTGTGACCCTTTCATTTCAATTGTGTGTGTGTTTGTCCTAACAATGGTACCAAGAATGTCTGAAAGTCATTCTCCTGGAAGCTTCCTGGTTCATTCTCACTGCTCCCCACAACCTGCTTTGGGATGGGTGTTCCCCCGGCTCCTTAGCCCTCCCACCGCGGCCACACCGGACTGTACCTGCTGGGGTCCTCATCTGTTCCCCAAACTGACCGCCAGTTTCCAGGGGGCAGAAATGTATGTCTCGTCTGCTTCTCTTCCTCCAGCACTTGGACCTACGTGCTCAGGAAACAGACGTTGAATGAAGGAATGTCCAGAACACAACAGAAGTTCAGAATGGACAGGATGAGATGGAATGTGTAACACTTTAAAAGTTACCACCTTTTTAACAGGATTAAAGGCTTAAGTCTAAGGAATGACAATGTAGAGATTTGGGCATCGCTGGGTGGCTCCGCAGACTCTGATGGAGGGGACCCCTCCCTGGGCGGGGACAGATGCCAGCCCCGCACAGAGACCAGGGGTTCTGCCGCTCGCCCCCCAGGGTCTCAGGGCAGGTTCTGAGCACTTCCCTGCTGGCAAAGGGAGATGGAAACTGCAGTTTGGGAAGATAGCAGAAAGGGAAGGCAGAGTGTTTTAATTAAACAAGAATAGAAAATGTACGAAAAATATCTCCTTGACACAATCTCATGAGAGCAGGAGTGCTGCCCGAGCCCCTGGCGAAGCGCCTCACGGAGCCAACCGCTGGACCAGCTCAGACGGCTGGCCTAGAGACTTCTCTGCCTTGGTTTCCCCTGCAGGAGCTTGTATGTGTGTGTACACATGTGGTGTGTGTGGTGTATGATGTGCATGTATGTGGTGTATGTGTGAATGAGAGAATTTGGGTGTGTGGTGTGTATGTGTGTGCACACAAATGTGTGTGGTGTGTGTATATATGTGTGTGGTGTGTGTTGTGTATGGTGTGCATGCACACACGTGTGTGGTATATATGTATGGTGTGTGCGGTATGCACATGTATATGGTGTGTGCATGCACACAAATGTGTGTGGTGTGTGTATGCTGTGCGTGGCATGTGCGTGCATGTGTGCTGTGTGCATGTGTGTGGTGTGTATGAATGGCATGCGTGGTGTGTATGTGTGCTGTGTGTGGTGTGTATGTGTGTGCACGTGCATGCAGGCCCGGTGGAGAGCTGTCCCTTCATGCCCTCAGCAGGTCCTGAGCAGCCCTCCCGGGAGGCTCCAGGGTCCCCTGAGCAGCCTTTTGCCCGTCAGGGCACAAGGTGCAGGAACTACGTGGTGACCATCTTTACTTTTCTTTGCTGTTCAGTCCAGTTCTCAGGACCTCCAGTGGCTCCGTGGGAAGGGTCCCCAGCACCCACAAGACCCCAGGGGTCTCTGGACTCCCCCTCCTCATGCAGAGGAAGACACTCTGACTCGGGAAAGATGAGCTCCTGTTAGTGTCCACTCACCTGCAGGAAGCCGGCACCTGGGGTGGGTCCTGCGGCCCGGTCCTGCAGTGCTCAGAGCCTTCCTGTAGCAGGACCATCTGGTGAGCACCTGGACTTGGGAGCTTGTCTCCTGAGGGGACACGAGAGGGAGCAGTGGGGATGGGGACACTGACCCCAAGGACACACCTTCTCCGTCCTCAGCTTGTTTGTAGGAGCGAACCAGTTTTGCAGATGATAATTAACCATGCAAATGAAATGGATTATAATTATTGTTATCCTGCTCAGAAAATCCACCTTCACGGGACCAGTCCCTGGATGGGGAGTTTGGAGACTCAGTACAGGGGCCTTGTCGGGTGATGGGCCAGGAGACAGCTCACCAAGACCAGGACAGCAGGCAGAGGCGGAGGCACCAGAGGGGACAAGGAGAGTGCTCCTGGGCACGTGTCCCTCTCTGGTGTAGCACCGCTGACTGCTCCCATCCTACGCTGTGCTCTCTGTGGGTTCAGTGACACGCGTACACCCCAGAACAGGCCTGACAGGGCGCACCTAGGGAAAAGGCCCAAAGCACCCTGCAATTAGAATAAACTGGTGCCCCGACCCAAGGCGAGCTCTGGAACCACAGCGTTGCCGGCTGTGGCTGGGAAAGGTGACCCAGCGGACCAAGCAGCTCAAGTCCACAAACTTCACGGAGGCCAGGCTCAGGCTCCCCGTCAGGTGCCCAGGCTGCAGGCGCGCCGGGCCGTCTCTGTCGCCATCCAGAGGCGCGGCTCAGGCGCAGAAGCCCTCTGCCTGCCTCCCTTGCCAGTCCCGGGGCCCGCGCGGGATCCCTGCGGCGCCGGGCACGCGCGTCGGGCGCGCCCCTCGCCTCGGTGGCCAGCGCGCG
>NW_025801159.1:0-1845 GCF_021613505.1 Equus quagga | reverse complement strand
GCTGTAAGATAGGGGGTCCAGCTGTGCTCTTTTGCATGCAGCTGTCCAGTTTTCTGAACACCATTTACTAAAGGGATCATCCTGTCCCCATTCAATGTTCTGGGTCCCCTGGTCAAAGGTTTGTTGACTGTATATGCTTGCTTTGTGCCTAATCTCTCTATTATGTTTGGGTGGTCCATGTGTGTTTTTATGCCAGTACCATCCTTTTTGATTACCACAGCTTTGTAATACAATTTGAAATCAGGAAGTGTGATGCCGCTAGCTGTGTCCCTCTTTCCTATGATTCCTTCGGCTATTTGATGTCTTCTGTGGTTCCATATGAATTTTAGGATTTTTTTTTTATTTTTGTGCAAAACGTCAATGGAATTTATCGGGATTGCAGTGAGTCTGTAGATTACATTGGACAGTATGAACATTTTAACGATATTAATTTTTCCAATCTTTGAACACTGGAGATCTTCCTATATATTTATGTCTTCCTCGATTGCTTTCATCCTGTCTTACTGTGTTCAAGGTCCAGTTCCTTCACATCCCTGATTAAATTTACCCCTAAATATTTTGTTTTTGATGGTACTGTAAATGGACTTGCTCTTACTTTCCCTTTAATAGTTTCTTGTAAGTGTATAAAACACCACTCGCTTTTGTATATTGAGTTTGTAACTTTCCTGTCAAGTTGTTTATTAGTTCTGAGAGGTTCTTGGTGAGTTCCTTGGGTTTTCTATTAGATTTATATAAGAGATGTATAAGATTATGTCACTGGCAGGCTGAGACCATTTTCCATTTCATTACCAATTGCGATCTTTTCATTACATTTTCTTGCCTAATTGCTCTGTCTAGGACTTTCAGTACTATATCAAAGAGTGGGGAGAGTGGACACACTTGAGTTGCTCCTAATCCTAAATGGAAAGCTTTCTGATTTCACCATCGAGCCTGCTATTATCTGTGGGCTTGTCAAATATGGCCTTTATTATGTTGAGGTATGGTCCGTAGCTATGTAATTCGTGGAGAGTTCCTATCATGAAAGGATGTTGAATTTTGTGAAATGCCTTTTCTGCGTCCATTGAGATGATCATATGATTTTTAGCTTTTGTTCTGTTAATGTGATATATCACGTTTACTCATTTGTGTCTGAGGAGCTTTCCCTGCAACCCAGGAAACAATCCACGTGGATCATGGTGTATGACCCCTTTGATGTGCTGTTGAATTCTGTTTGCTAGGGTCCTGAAGGGATAATGGAGATTGAGCCTTATACTCAGAAACAAAAGCAGAAGGAAGAAATTCAAGGGAACTTGCAGCTGTCATTTCTCTGAGACTATCAGGAATATCTCAGCACGGTAAATTCGTGTCTCTTTATCTCTTTTCTCCTGTGTTGTGTTGTAGAATTGTGATTTGAAGGGTCTATATTCGTCAATGATATAAAACATATAGTAGTAAGATGTGAGATAAAATGTTGAGTCATGAGTTGGAGAAAATTTTCTTCTTTCATCTAATTTTTCTTATAGTAATGATTCACGGTAAAACCCTTAGCAACTGAGGGACTGGGGATTTAGGATTGAACCTGGGCTTATCTGACTCTTAAAGTCCATAAAGGGAAGCTCTAGGTATGTAAGATATACAGATAGATAGTTATATAAATAGATAGACAGATAGATAGATAGACAGACAGATATGTGGTGTTTTTGTGTTTGTGTATTCTGTGATCTATGTCATAGGCCTCAGATGGTGGAACTTGTGGAAAATTGATCGTTAGATGCCATTCTTTGTCTTGTGGCAGCTCTTGATGTATCTGATCTTGAGAAACTCTGAGTGTGTCTGTTCACCTCTGCAAAATGAAAAGTGACTCCT
>NW_025801158.1:0-8576 GCF_021613505.1 Equus quagga | reverse complement strand
ATAAGAACTTCTCCAGTAAAGGGAAATATATGCATAAATATAAAAAAACACTCATTTTCTAATTTTTGCTGATAGTTCCAGTTTTTATTCTTCCACAAAATTTAAAAGACAAAAGCATAATTGTAAGTCTATGTTAATGGGTACATGATATATAAAGATGCAATTTGTGACATCAATGACATAACATGCGGGAGTAGAGCTGTAAATAAGCAGAGCTTTTATAGGTGATTAAAATTAAATTGGTATGTGTTTATAATGTATTGTTAAAATTTAGGAAACATCCTAAATATATATAAATAAATATAACAATATGTAATATTAATTACAATATAAATATAACAATATGTAATCTCCATGGCCTAATCAAAGAATTTCTCTCATCATCCAGAGTAACAAGCTTCTCTCTACCCAGGAATCTGCCATCCCTGCTATGTGTCAGAGCCCACAGTGCATCTTCCATCTTTCCTTTATTTAAATTGAACTTTTACTGTAGTGACCTTCCCCAAAGCCATGTTAGACATTTAACCACACCAGAAATAAGAGTTTCTACTAATCTCAATTCTCATCAACACTTAGCATTATCCTTCATTTGAATTTATCTATTCTAGGGCGTGTGTAAGTGTGTGCATGTATGCATGCATGTTAGTGTATGTGTGTGGTGGCAGTGGTGTCATATTGTGGGTTTAGTTTGTACTTCCTGATTTCCAAAGAGATTTAAAACTTTTACACAGGTTTATTGGCCAGGGTACTGTTCTCTGACTTGAAATGCCTGTTGAAGTTTCTTGCTCATATTCTCTACTGGGTTATTTGAATTTTCCTAATGATTTCTAAAAGTGATTTATTTATTCTTAATATGACTACTTTGTTACTAATATTATTATTTGCAAATATCTTTCTTCACTATGTGACTTGCTATTTCATTTTCCCGTGGTGTCTTTTAATGAAAATGGTTCTTATTTTTCTGTAATCCAATTGATCAATATATTCTTTTTATGGTTAGTACTTTCTGTGTCCTGTTTACAACATTTAGGCCTAAATGTAATCAAGAAATGATTATCCTATGATAGTTTGTGTAAGTTTATTTTAAATTTCACATTAAGTTTTACAATATAGCTGGAATCATAAATTCTTTTGCATAATATGAAACAGAGGTAAAGTTGGCTTTTTTATAGCATCATTTATTGAACTGGTCTGCAGTATTGTCTTTCAAATAAATGAAGTGTAGATGTATTTCTGGTATCTCTATTCTGTTCTTTTAGTATTTTTTATTATCCTTGCCTGTATACCATGCTGCCTCAATTATGGAAGACCTATAATGGTTTCTTCTTTTTAATAGATGCATTTAGAGGCTATGAAGTTTTCTTTAGTGTGCCTTTATCTGAATCCATCCACATACAACCACCATCAGGTAGATGATACTGGGATATTGACTATCTGTCTATCTATCTATGTACCTCTCATCTATCTCTCATCTATCTGTTTCTTTCTCAACTTGGCTGCAATAATCTCATCATGTTTTAATAAATTAAAATTGTATTGTTACTCAGTTCAAAATAGTTTTAAAGTTCCATTGTCATTTCTTTACTGATAGATGAGTTATTTAGAATTCAAATGGTTAATTTCCAAATATATCAGGATTTTCAATTTATTGTTTGTTATTGATTTCTATATTAATTTACTACACTATGTACATAATGGCTTTTGGGAATGTGCTGTGAATTACTTTACAGGCTGACATATGTTCAATGGTAGTAAATGTTTATGATCACTTGAAAAATGGTATAACACATATATGTAACACCTATGACATATATAACATGTGTAACATATGTATCATGTATATATATTTTCCTAAGAACTGAAAAAGACACACAATTTTTACAAAAATTTGACTGTTTACTTTGCCATGGGAAAGCATCAAATATGTCAGATATTTTATATCATAAAGACCATACTCTCTGAACACAATAATATTAAACTAGAAATTAACTAAAATATAATTAGAAAAATACATATTTGGAAATTAAAATGAAAAATTCTAGGTAAGACATAGGTCAAAGAGTATCTTAGTGGAAATTAGAAAATATAACTAAATTAAAGCAAAAACACTACATTTTAAAATTAGTGAAAAAATTTTGATGGCCCACTATGTATCTATTTTTTAAAAAGAGAAAAACAAAAGCAGAATAATTGTAAAGAAAGCAGAAGGACAGAAATACAAAAAAGAATGGGAATTTATGAAAAGGCAAATATACCTAAGATAATATACCAAATATTACTTTTTTGAAAAAAACTAATAAAATTGAGAAAATTCTTGTGAATTCTGAAAAAAATGAATTGTCTAACTCTATTGTGTTCTAATTATTTTTGTCTGTTGACTTGTAATTTACAGAGATCATTTCATCACTTTAGTGATGAATTTATCTCTTTGTTCAGTCAGAGTTAGTCAACATTACTATCTTCGGAATAGTCTTTATTCTTATGTTAATCACAGGGTTAGTATTGCATATTTGATAAGCAGAGAGGTTATTAACTAGTTTGAAAAAGAGAGTTGTCAGGTGATAGAACTTAATCCAATCAAGGGTAAACATTTTTAAAAATGACAGCTGCTACAATAATACAAATCAATATTCAACTCAAGATAAAGTTACACACCCACACCCTTTGGTTTTCTAAAATCTTAGTATGTATCTAACTATTAATAATAACACTGTAGTTAAAGTTATTCAAGAAATGATTTGTTAGACTCTCCAGATTATTTTAAAATCCTGGTGTGGTATTTAATTTGTCGTGTCTATCCACAGCTAAATAAATCCTCTCTGGGATCTGTTTAACTTTGGAAATCGTATCAAGTGCTATCAATGACTTTCTCATTAAATTGTTATTTGTTTGTTAGGTGACTCTAGATTAAAAAACTATATAATGTCTCTAATATCAACAAACTTGTTCATGATGCCAAATTCAATTGCTTTTGCTACTGAATTTAGAAAAACTACATGCAGTATATTTCTCACCCTTATAATTTTGGTTGAGCACTTTATATTCTCATTATCTTTATTATCCACTTAGTCATAATTGCTTATTTTAATGTCATATTTAATTAAGTGAAGCATAACATCTCAATGCTGACATCGTGTGGGCTCAGTCACCAGGCCGCTTTGATTTAAAACCTAGCTTTCCACCTAAATTACAAATAACCCATATGTGCTTCCATTTTCTCTTCAACAAACTGAAGATGATGATATAAAATTTAGTACACTAATGAGTTAAATTTAGGTTAAGAATGTGTCTGGCACAAATCAAGTGTTATAGTTTTGTTAGTTCTCATTGTTAATTGATGCAATTAATGTTTTTGCCAATGATAATCAGTCACTGTTGAATTTAATAAACTTCCACCATTAAATATAAGTAAAGTCCTATAGAGTCAGTGCAAATAAAGATCTGCATCCCCTGTTCCAAGTCATGGTTATGGGCCATTTTCATCCAAAAGAGCTTTCCTTGTGTCCACCAGTTACCCTGTGCCAGCAGAGACCACAGAGCCTGGTCAGTACCTTCCTGGAGCATCCTCATTAACGCACGTTTCTCTGCTCTTGTTTTCTTACTCTGCGTCTCAGAGCCTAAGTTCCATGAAGGCTACAGTTCCCACAAAGGACGGTAAAAGGATTAACTGAGGGGACCATAGGTCAGCCACTGCATCATTGCCGTAGAGCATGAGATATTTGTCAGCTGTTGTGTTGACTCACCTGTGAAATGACCATATACCCACCTTGATTCTAGATCTCAGGACACCTCTGCCCAGGGGACATCCATGGATGGTGCCTCGCACACAGGAGCAGTGGTGGCTGGGCTGATGGCTTGATGGACTGGCACTGCAGTGCTAAAACCTCCTGATGTCTTTGGGAGAGCTGGTGCTGCCACAAGGAGGCAGGACTTCTGGAGGACTGATTGGCACAGACCCTGAAAATCAGAACACACAACGGCAGTAGCAGGGAGTAGGGTGGTGGAGATTCCTCTATATGGTAAGGGAGGTCATGGTCAAGAGTCAAGGATTTTAGGTAGCATTTGAAGGGGTAGCAACTATTTACAATCTAGTATTCTCATTATTCTATAGTTAATTGGGTTATTCACATTAGTACTTACTAGTTGAGTATAAATGCTATCCCCTGTGAATTCCCACTCCTCAAAGCAAGTGAAGTACATAGAAATGAAGGATAAAATTTTACTTTAGAGCTAGAAATTATAAGTACTGTAGATGAAAGCATGGGTGCAGTAAAAAGATGAAAGATCATTGGATATTGCATATCAAAGCAGTAGTAACAAATGATTTTATTGATTGGAGGTGAAAATCAGACTGTGAGGAAACCCTGCACAGCAAACACATCAGCAGAAAGAATGGTATAGAGGAATTATGTGTATTTGTATTCTACTTTGAGACTTCTTCCTCCAGGAGATACCTCTTGCAGGTGTCAGTGTAAACCCTCTGCTCCCTAGTGGAAGTGCAGCTCAGGAAGCACGAATCTAGGAATCCCTGTTACTGGTACATTAAAATCCTACGTAATAATTGGAATTTAATTTGATTCAAGTCCTTGGATTCCCACAAAAATCATATATAATAAATACCAATGGAAGCACGATAATTTGGGATAAGATTTATTGCTTTATTTAGTACAATAAGAGTTTTAATAATCAAATAAAACTTTACACTTGAAGATAAGCCTCATGAAAGTGGTCTTGCTGATCAATTTAGGGGACTCTCCAAACTCTGTAACTATTATTGAAGTTTATATTTTTTTTGTTTTTCTTGGAGCTGATAGATGCCTCACGTAGAAATGAATTTACTGCGCTACTTTTAGCTGAATGTGTTTCCTGAGGCCTGTTTTCCCTGCTGTGGAAATACTGCACTCGTCTGATACAAAGACCTTCTCATCGGATATGCCTTTTAGTTACTGATAACACCAGTTGTATGAACAACCTGAATGTTTGAACTGGCCTGAAAATCACCACACTTCAGTATCCTTGGGCAGCATGCCTCCCAATGGACAGTAACGTGAAACAGGTGAAAACATATTTTTACTTTCTAGATAAATCCAATTGAGTCACTAACAAATGTTTTCTTCTTAGGCGCCACTTAGGAATCTTCCACCTTGGCTGTGTTATTCCAGTCCTGAAATCATGTAGACAATTTGAGATCAGAGAATGTATCTCTCACCCCTCACTGGGCATAGTAAAAACACTACGCACTACTCAGATAGAGACTAAAAACACAAAGCGAGATTAATAAAACTTTTTGAAAATTAAATTTCTGAATAATAATCCTGGAGCTCCTTAAGCTAACAAGCTGACTGATGATCACCTGGAGCTCCTCTTGGAGTTTCTGTCTCCTGAGTATTCCTTCCCAGACTAAGAATGCTGAGCCAGGTGGAGAACACCTGAAAGGCAGACATGTGATGCAAGTAGGTATCCTTTGGGAAGCTGAGGAGGCCAAAGGTGAATGTAGCTCTGAGACTGAGAAAATCAGAGACCCCAAAGCACCTGCAGGAGAAACATTTCAAGAAAGAAGCAAGGGAGCTGGGAGACGTCAGACTAATTGTGAAGTGAGAGGTAGAACTTGACCCATCACGTGACCCTGAAGAACTTCTAATACTTGAATTAGGTAATTCTATCCATCTGCTATCAGTCAGTGTTTTCAAAGAACATGGTAATAAAACATTGAAAATTTAGCTGGTTAGAAAGATCAATTTGATTGGAAAGGCTCCCTTTTGAAAAATAGATTATGAATTCCTTCATCATTCTTCCTATAGTGGGATTTATACCAGGGACATAGGGATGGTTCAACATCCGCAAGTTAATCAACGTGATTCACTACATTAACAAAATGAGAAACAAAAACCACATGATCATCTCAATAGATGCAGAGAAAGCATTCGACAAGATCCAACATCCATTTATGATAAAAACCCTCAATAAAATAGGTATAGAAGGAAAGTACTTCAACTTAATAAAGGCCATAGATGACAAACCCACAGCCGACATTCATACTCAATGGACAAAAACTGAAACCCATCCCCCTCAGAACAGGAACCAGACAAGAATGCCCACTTTCACCACTCTTATTCAACATAGTACTGGAATTTTCGGTCAGAGCAATTTTGCAGGAAAAAGAAATAAAAGGAATCCAAATAGGCAACGAAGAAGTGAAACTCTTGCTGTTTGCAGACGACATGATCTTATATATAGAAAAGACCAAAGAATCCATAGAAAAACTATTAGAAACAATCAACAACTACAGCAAAGTTGCAGGGTATAAAATCAACATACATAAATCAATAGCATTTCTATATGAGAACAAGGAGCTAACAGAAAATGATCTCAAGAACTCAATCACATTCACGATCACATCAAAAAGAATAAAATACCTTAGGATAAATTTAACCAAGAAAGTGAAAGATCTATACAACAAAAACTACAAGACTTTCTTGAAAGAAATTGACGACGACATAAAGAGATGGAAAGATATTCCATGTACATGGATTGGAAGAATAAACATAGTCAAAATGTCCATACTACCTAAAGCAATCTATAGATACAACGCTATCCCAATCAGAATTCCAATGTTATTCTTTACAGAAATTGAACAAAGATTCCTAAAATTCATATGGGGCAAGAAAAGACCCCAAATTGCCAAAGCAACCCTGAGAAAGAAGAAGAAAGCTGGAGGCATCACAATCCCTGACTTCAAAACATACTGCAAAGCTACAGTAATCAAAACAGCATGGTACTGGTACAAAAACAGATGCACAGATCAATGGAACAGAATTGAAAGCCCAGAAATAAAACCACACATCTATGGACAGCTAATCTTTGACAACGGAGCTGAGGGCCTACGATGGAGGAAAGAAAGTCTGTTCAACAAATGGTGCTGGGAAAACTCAACAGCCACATGTAAAAAAATGAAAATCAACCATTCTTTTTCACCATTTACTAAAATATAAACTCAAAATGGATCAAAGACCTAAAGATTAGGCCTGAAACAATAAGTCTTCTAGAAGAGAATATCGGCAGTGCACTCTTTGACTTCAGCTTCAGAAGAATCTTTTCGGACACCATAACCCCTCACATGAGGGAAACAATAGAAAGAATAAACAAATGGGACTTCATCAGACTAAAGAGCTTCTTCAAGGCAAAGGAAAACAGGATTGAAACAAAAAAGCCCATTAATTGGGAAAAAATATTTGCAAGTTATTTATCTGACAAAGGGTTAATCACCATAACATACAAAGAACTCACACAACTCAACAATAAAAAATCAAACAACCCAATTACAAAATGGGCAGGGGACATGAAGAGACATTTTTCCAAAGAAGATATAGGGATGGCCAATAGACACATGAAAAGATGCTCATCATCACTAATCATCAGGGAAATGCAAATCAAAACTACACTAAGATATCACCTTACACCTGTTAGAATGGCAAAAATATCCAAAACCAAAAGTGACAAATGTTGGAGAGGCTGTGGAGAAAAAGAAACCCTCCTACACTGTCGGTGGGAATGCAAACTAGTGCAGCCACTATGGAAAACAGTATGGAGATTCCTCAAAAAGTTAAGAATAGAAATACCTTATGACCCAGCCTACCCACTACTGGGTATCTATCCTAAGAACCTGAAATCAGCAGTTCCAAAAGTCCCATGCACCCCTATGTTCATTGCAGCATTATTCATAATAGCCAAATCACGGAACCAACCTAAGTGCCCAGCAACTGATGATTGGATAAAGAAGATATGGTATATATATATAGAATGGAATACCACTCAGCCATAAAAAAGGACAAAGTCATCCCATTCACAAAAACATGGATAGACCTTGAGGGTATTATGTTGAATGAAGTAAGCCAGACAGAGAAAGACGAACTCTGTATGACTCCACTCATAGGTGGCAGTTAACATATGGACAAAGAGAACTGATTGGTGGTCACCAGGGGAAAGGGGGTTGGGGGGAGGGCACTAGAGGTGAAGTGGTGTACCTACAACATGACAAATAATGATGTTCAACTGTAATTTCACAAGGTTGTTAACTATCATAATCTTAATTTAAAAAAATAAAAGAGCCCTAATGTCTTCACAAGAAATGGACATGGAGGTCTAGAACAAGTACCGAACAGGGTTAGGTTTTAAACTTCGTGGAATGTGAGAAAATCACATTGGGATTGTCAAGAATATGATGCACTGGGAAAATAAGTCATCCAAAGTACTGAATTGCACCAACTTTTTTTTCATTGACTAAGGCGATCACTGGATGTCTCTCCATCATTATGCTAATGTGATCCATTATAGTGATTAATTTTTCTGAATGTGAAAACAACCTTGCCTTCAGGAACTCCACTCTCTTTAAAGGGTTTTGTGTCCATTTGCATTTCCCCAAGAATTTTCATTTCTTTATCTGAAGCGCTGGTGGATTTCCCTCATCCTCTTTCATTCCCTCCACGTTGCTGGAGTTTACCACGCATTCCGATGCAGACATCAGCATTCTCCTTCCTAACAGAGGAGTCTGGGATCAAAGAAACAGGCAAACTGGG
>NW_025801157.1:0-1122 GCF_021613505.1 Equus quagga | reverse complement strand
CAAGTCTCCACCGCTAGAAGCTCACAAGCTCTCTCTGCGCTTGGGGCGTCTGGCATGTGGCTCAGTGCGTCTTCGTATCTGCTGCCCACAATTCTGTGTTCACCATCGCCCAGAGATTTCAGTCATCTAGTCTCAGCCCAGATCCCCCCTGGGGTCAAGGTGAATGTTTCTGCATATAACACGGATGGTACTTGCACCTATGCTCTGCTCAAGTGATACCGTTCCTGATGGTTTGGGTTTCATTATTTTCCTAGAATCGGAAAAAGAAATTGCCCTACATCCTCTCTTCTTTTTCTCTCTCTCTATATGTAACATATAATATACAACATATATAATATACAACATGTAACACATAATATGCAATATATAGCATTTCATACATTATAATGCATTTTACATACAAAGTCCTCTCCATATAATACATTACATATATTTATGTTTTTATATGTAATTTTATAATACGCATACTAGTTTAAAATAAATACAAATTCCTTACTTTATATGACTGTTTGATGTAGCGAATAGATTTTTAATCAAGTTCTGTAGTTTTACTCAGTGTGAGGGCTGATGGAACAGGAACGTTACTACAATGGAACCTCCTCCCTATTTTAGGGCTCTTCTCCCATCGCTGTACTAAAAACTCTCCCAGCCTGTGACTGGAAGTGTACTGGGCCCTAATCAAGATTTTTTTAAGAGCTCCATGGAATTATTGAGTGTTGGTTGTCTAGGATCTGAATCCAAAAGAACAGATGTTTATCCAGCACTTTCCCAACCAAGGAACCACAGGGAAGAGCAGTAGACGTTGTGGATTGACCTGAGGGAGGTGAGCACTGAATGAGATGGCATTGAATGTGTACATCGATGTGGGTGGTATTGATGGATACCTGCACAGTATTGTCATCCAATCCATGAACATGGCTGCCCTTTCACTTATTTAAATTAGTTTTTTTCAGTAATATTTGTATTTTTCAGTTTACAGCCTTTTCTGTTTTATTATTTTTGATGCTTTGGGAAATCGAACTGCTTTCTTAATATCCTCTTAATCTTGTTCTTTGTTATTAATTAGAAAACCAACTGATTTTTGTAGAGTATTACCACCCTTAAGTCCTGTAGGAGATACTA
>NW_025801156.1:0-1882 GCF_021613505.1 Equus quagga | reverse complement strand
TCCTCCCTCAGACCCAGGAGTCCAGGCCCCCAGCCCCTCCTCCCTCAGACCCTGGAGTCCAGGCCCCCATCCCATCCTCCCTCAGACCCAGGAGTCTGCCCCTGGCCCCCTCCTGCCCTTGGATCAGTGTCAGCTTTAAAGACTGTCAACGGGTTTCGACCACCCACCTTCATGAAGCTCCATCAACTTCCCCTCTCTCCAGCAAGCCATCCCAAAACAATAGTTAGTCTAAAATTTTAAAAAGTAATAAAACATTGCAGTTGCACTAAGTCTGCCTGGGAACGCCTGGCCCTGCCCCCCAGCAACTCCTGTCCGCAAGTGTG
The DNA here is from genome assembly GCF_021613505.1 of Equus quagga. Lineage (NCBI taxonomy): Eukaryota > Metazoa > Chordata > Mammalia > Perissodactyla > Equidae > Equus > Equus quagga. Next base: position 1,559 of record NW_025801156.1, on the reverse strand, counting down.
GAGGTGGATCAGTTTGCAATGACTTGAGATAGTACTCTTGTTGATTTTCTTAAAAAATAACCTCATTTTTCTCCGGGAAGACAGTGTAGCATAGTTAAAGCACTAACTCTAGAAACTGGGGTTCTTGGGTTCTAACCCCAGTTCTGGCAGCTACAGGCTGTGCCTTTGAGCACGTTTCTTCTCCATCTCTGTTCCTTCATCCTTGAAGTGAGAGAAGCAGCACCTATTTCCCAAGGCTGTTATGGAGACAAAATATGCTTAATATACAGAAAGTGCTAGAACATTGTCTGACCCAGAACAAGCCTTGCATGAGTGTTGGTTTTTATTAGTTGTGACTTCTGGCCTTTTTCTGGCTCATACTCTCATAGTTTTCTTATCAAACGTTTTCTTCATTGAAGACTTTTGCAGAGCCTGTCGATTTGGAGAAAAACATCCTGTAAATAAGCAGGTGTGGCATGTGGTGATGGCAAAACCATGAAGGCCATGGGCAAAGCCTGGAGCTGGGGACTTCATTCTCTCTCTTAGAGGTTCCTCCACTCTCCACCACCTGCCACCTCCCTCCACAGGACTCTCAACAGTTCCTCTCAAGTCCACCGGTCCTGTCTTGTAGGAAGGCAGACTCGGTGGGGGCGCCAAGAGGTGGGCCATGTCCACCGCCATGTTGGAAGCTGAGTTCCGATCAAGGCTCCACCATTTCCTGGGTGTCTGATGTTGAGCAATTAACTTCCTCTCTCTGAGCCTCAGTTTCTTATCTGTAAAATGAGAGTGGGCGTAATGAAGTCATTTCATCGTTTGGTCAACATTTCCTAAGCCTTCTTCCGGGCCAGGTCCTCTGCCGGAGCTTGGGACATAAGGGTGAGTCAGCCCCGGTGCCTGCCCTCAGGGAGCTCAAGGTTCAGTGGGGGAGATGGACTTGGATCCAGATGGTCGTGGTCCAGTGTGTCTTGAGGGAGGCACCTGTTGTGGGAACATAGATGAGAGAGTGACTAACCCAGCCGCAGAGGGTGGAAGTTGGGTGGCGTTCAGGGAAGGCTTCCTGAAGGAGGTGATGTCTGAGCACAGACTTGAAGGACAGGTTGTTGCTGCCAGGAGAAGGTGAGAAGAACACTCTGAGAGAAGGGAATGGAATGGATGGAGGCCTAGGGGTCAGAGGGCATGGCACAGTTCAGGGAAACTTCAGATCATCTCCAAGGCTGGAGCCTTGGGTGATGAAACAAGTGAGCAGAACCGCACTGTGCAATACGGCAGCCACTCACCACAGTGGCTCCTGACTTGTGAAATGTAGCCAGTTCCCATTGAGATGTGCTGTTAAGTCAAAAAGATACATCCAATTCCAAGTAACTATTATGCAAAACATAAGAAGGCAAGGTATCTGTTTAAAATTTCCTTATTTTGATTCCACCTTGAAATGATACTTGTCGGATGTCTTGGGTCAAATGAAATATTAAAATGAACTCCTCTTGTTTCTTTTACTTTTTTTTTTAAACTGCAGCTACTAGAAAATTTAAAGGTACATGTGTACTTGGCATGATATGTGTACTGGGCAGAAGTGATCAGGA
>NW_025801155.1:0-1355 GCF_021613505.1 Equus quagga | reverse complement strand
TGATCCACAGTAATCATCACCATCACATTCTATGCATCCCTGTGATGGATTCATCCTTCTGGCCCTAACAAGAGGAGTTTCAACCCCATCCTGGAAATGAGGAACCTGGCTCACACTCCTGCCCAAGTCATAGAGACAGTCAGAGGCTGAGCAGAACTTGAACCCAAACCTCCTCGTTCTAAATCCTTGGCTCTTCCTGATACCTAGGCAGCCCCTTTGATGTCTTGCCCAGGTGTCCATTTATCCCTAGTTCTTCTGGGGATCATAGAGCAGAAGCACACAGAAATCTGCAGTAACTTGTGCACTGACTTGGGTCAGGAGGGGGTCCCTTAGAGCTGGAACCGGTCTTACCGAGCCTCGGACTGCACCTCCGATCCAGACTTGACCCTGGTTGACACATCTGGCCTAGGACTGGATCTGGTAGTTAGACGTGTGGCTATGGATGGAGACGAGGAAGCCCTGGTAGCAACACCAGCAAGTATCCTGCAAGACAGGATAAAAGAGGAAAATGAAGTGCCCCTCCCACAGGAATTCACACAACCTTAGCCCTGGGTCTCGAAGTCTCCACAATTCATTCCCCCACTCCCCACCCCAACCCCACAGCCATTTGAAGACTGGAGATCAAAACATAACTTCTGTTTCCACATGATCCACAACTCTTAACTCCCTTACCCACCTCTAACACCTCTGAGGGCCTCAGCCAATGCTGACACCCCCAGGGTCCTCAGTGAGGAAAATAACCAGTGACACAGAGGCAAGAGACATCCCCTCCATGCCCTTCTCCACACCCCAGGCCTCAGCCTCAGCCACAGGCCACTCATGGGAGCTTGATTATATGTCCTAGCTGTCGTCACCACAATAAAGCGGCAGGTCTTACATCCAGGGATGCCTTCCAGTTTGACTGTATCCTTTTCCTTAGGGCATTGAAAGTCTTTGTCCACCTCTTCTAGGACTGAGACAGACTTGATGATCGCCTCTTCCTCAGGGACAACTTCACTTCCGGAGCCCCCCTCCTCCTCTCCCTCCAGCAGCGTCAATCCCTCCATAGGAGCCTCCATTGCCCCACGTTCTGGCATCTCCCCATCCTGAGGCAGGGTGTCATCTCCCAAGGGGTTCTCAAAGTTGGATGTTTCCGACTGACGGAGAGAAAGGCCAAATGCTCCTCCTTCACATGTCTCTCTGTTCCTCCACAGAACCATGGACAGTTCCCACCTTGCCCTAGGCATCTAAGGGTTCAGCCTTGGAAAGAGAGGAACTTGAAACAAGGCTCCCTGAGAAGAACCCAGCCTCCCACAATGAGGTCATGGTGTTAAGAGCAAGGACTTAGTGTGAGGGGGTTGTGAGTGTGCATACCG
>NW_025801154.1:0-1441 GCF_021613505.1 Equus quagga | reverse complement strand
GCTGTATAAAATACTATTAATCCACATAAAATGAAACTAAGCTGCATAACTATGGCTAAATTTTAAAATCACAGCATGATGTTACCCCACCAAAGGAGAAGCAGAATATCCAGTACGCAGAGATGGAACAGAAAGGCTGAACTTGGACAGGGAGTAAAACAGCAATGGCTCAAACAGGTCAGCTGGAATATACTTGAGCGTATTCGGCAGAGAGGCAGCCCAGGGAGTGTTTTATCCTCTTAATGGGAAAAGGGGAAAGAAATAGTCAACAATAGACAGGAAGTGAATAAGCAGACAGTGGGACATGGGGAGGACTTTGATCAAATGGGCCTTGCCGGGTTCCTCCCTGTCTACCACACCTAGTTCATATTACACTCTAGTTATCTATGGCGAGTGCTCCTTCCTGGAACAGGCTTTCTATCTTAAATTCCTTTAGGCAGTTAGGGGGAAGGTCAAAGCTTCTTCCTGAGTCTTTCATTCTTAAAAATAATCAAGGCAAAGGGATACATTTTGGGGTGGCCAATTCTGATCCCCCACATACAGATTAAATGAAATGAATATAGAAAGCCCTGGGCAGAGGTCATGATGCTGTATAGGTGCTTGATAAATGTGCAGGAGGTGAAATGAACAGTCCTTATGTATCATCTTCAGGATTTTTGTTAGATCTGAGTTCCACCTCTACTCATATTTAGTGAATATTTTCTTTTCAATTGACTCGCTTATTTTAAAACCTAGCCTTGTCTCCTGCCATAATAGCCACAAATACATAGGTGTGAGGTGTAAGTTAACATTTCCTCCTAATATTCATGAAAATAAATGTAAAATCATTGAGAGATTTAACGTCCACATGCCCCCCAAAACCATCTCGGGTACAGCTGGTGTGCCATAGTTTGGAAAACACTGAAAGTGTGTAAAGAGCCCTGGATGTGGGAGCAGGAGACCCAAGGTCTAGGCTGGACGAGCATGTGGGCCACCTTCTTGAGGCGTGTGCTCCCAAAGGAAAGTGGGAGATAAGAACTCATGCTTTATGTTGAGTGACGGCACATGAGATGATGAAGGTGACAACATTTAATAAACAGGGACATTACAAACTGAAGACGTTTGTGGGACTCTGTCTCCTTCTATTAAAGAAAACAAAAAAAAATCAAACATATCTGGCAATGGTCAACCATTTACTAAAATAAAACACTCTAAAAATCAAAGAGAATTTTCTACTGCTCCTACAATTTCAAAACAAAGCATCAGCTCGTCTCCTTTTTCTTGCAGAGATAACAAAGTTGCACAATCTCTATCAAAGACAGTGAGCAGGAACTCAAACTCTGACTCTCTGCTTTGGCTTATGGTATTATTACACCACGTGGGCTCAGAGCTGGAAAGAGCCCAAGAGATCACCTTGTCTAGTCTTCTCATCATACAGAGGAGGCACTGAATTCTGGAGAAT
>NW_025801153.1:0-1122 GCF_021613505.1 Equus quagga | reverse complement strand
CCGGGAGCCCGCCCCACGTGTGACCTTCACAGACTCACTCAGCGCGCGGCACACTCGGCTCCACCCACCCCACGCGCGATGCCGCCCGCCCGCCTGCTCCCCTCCTGCCCGGCAGAGGAAAGCCCTTTGCTGGGGGGTTCGGGGCTGGAGGACCTGAGAGCCGCCCTCGGCCCCGTCCCACCGTCTTCGGATCAGAGTCTCCGGCCCCCAGTCCGGACGGGGCTCAGCGTCAGGTCAGGGCGGACCCACCCCGCGGCCGCCCCGCCGCCCCAGCCCTGACCGCCGGCCGGGGTCGTCCCGTCCCAGGACGCAGGTGGGACTGGGACGCCCACGCGGAGCCGGGACGGGACGCCGGGACCCACCCCGCGGCCGAGGGCGGGGAGTCGGGGGGACCCCGGGGGGGCGCAGGGAGACCCGGGCCCGCGGCCGCTTCCAGCCGGTTCCCGCTTTTCGAACCAGCCCCTCCCGGTCTCGGCCCGGCCCGCGCACTCACCATCTCCGCCCGCTCCGGACTCTCCGCGCGTCCTCCCCACGGCCCCGGCAGGTGACAGCGACGGGACGGGACACCTGGGGCCGCGCGGGGCAGTTGCACCCCGGGAGGCCAACTGCAGAGAGCGACTCCCACGCGGTTGCGAGAGTGCCCGCCCCGCGCTCTGATTGGGCGGTGCTCCAGCCTGCTGCGTTTTGATTGGGCGGTATTTCAGGCGCTCAACCTGCTGGGAAGTCTGATTGGACAATGTTCTGGCATGTCACAGGGCCCTCATTGGACAGTTCTCCAAGACCCTCCTCTGTGCCTTGATTGAGCGATCCCGGTCCCGCCCCAGCACCGCCTCACTCCGCGCGTCGTCGTCCCTGATTGGACAGCGTTCCCGTCGCTAGCGTGAGTGATGGGCGGGGCGGAGGTCACGTGGCTGAGGGAGGCGGGCACGGCGGTGACGCGCCTCAGCGCTCCCTGCCTGGCCTCCTCAGGGACGCGGAACGCCCGCCCCAGTGGCGCTGTCGGAGCACAGGCTCCTGGCGGGGACCTCCTGCCTCTGCCTGCGGCTCCGCAGCCCCTCCTCCTCCTCCTCCCGGAACGGGCAGTCCTGACTCAGTTTCCCTGGAGCGCCCCTCCTCAGGACT
>NW_025801152.1:0-1840 GCF_021613505.1 Equus quagga | reverse complement strand
ATCCTTCTCAAACTGTTCCAGAAAATAGAGGAAGATGGAGCACTCCCTAACACATTCTATGAAGCCAACATCACCCTGATCCCCAAACCTGACAAGGACAACACAAAGAATGAAAACTTCAGGCCGATATCACTGATGAATATAGATGCAAAAACCCTCAACAAAATTTTGGCAAACCGAATACAGCATTATATCAAAAAGATTATACACCATGATCAAGTGGGATTTATACCAGGGACACAGGAATGGTTCAACATCTGCAAGTCAATCAACGCGATTCACCATATTAGCAATATGAGAAACAAAAACCACATGATCATCTCAATAGATGCAGAGAAAGCATTCGACAAGATCCCACATCCATTTATGATAAAAACTCTCAATAAAATAGGTATAGAAGGAAAGTAGCTCAACATAATAAAGGCCATATATCACAAACCCACAGCCAACATCATAGTCAACGGACAAAAACTGAAACCCTTCCCTCTCAGAACAGGAACAAGACAAGGGTGCCCACTTTCTCCACTCCTATTCAACATAGTACTGGAGGTGTTGGCCAGAGCTATTTGGCAGGAAAAAGAAATAAAAGGAATCCAAATAGGCAACAAAGAAGATGACATGACCTTATATATAGAAAATCCCAGGAATCCATACAAAAACTATTAGAAACAATCAACAACTACAGCAAAGTTGCAGGGTATAAAATCAACATACATAAATCAGTAGCATTTCTATATGCTAACAATGAACTAACAGAAAAAGATATCAAGAACTCAATCCCATTCACGATTGCAACAAAAAGAATAAAATACCTTGGCATAAATTTAACCAAGGAAGTGAAAGATCTATACAACGAAAACTACAAGACCTTCTTGAAAGAAATCGATGACGACATAAAGAGATGGAAAGACATTCCATGCACATGGATTGGAAGAATAAACATAGTTAAAATGTCCATACTACCTAAAGCAATCTACAGATTCAACGCTATCCCAATCAGAATTCCAATGTCATTCTTTACAGAAATCGAACAAAGAATCCAAAAATTCATATGGGGCAACAAAAGACCGCGAATTGCTAAAGCAATGCTGAGAAAGAAGAACAAAGCTGGAGGCATCACAATCCCTGACTTCAAAACATACTACAAAGCCACAGTAATCAAAACAGCATGGTACTGGTACAAAAACAGATGCACAGATCAATGGAACAGAATTGAAAGCCCAGAGATAAAACCACACATCTATGGACAGCTAATCTTTGACAAAGGAGCTGAGGGCCTACAATGGAGGAAAGAAAGTCTCTTCAACAAATGGTGCTGGGAAAACTGGACAGCCACATGCAAAAGAATGAAAATCTACCATTCTTTTTCACCATTTACTAAAATAAACTCAAAATGGATCAAAGACCTAAAGATTAGGCCTGAAACAATAAGTCTGCTAGAAGAGAATATAGGCAGTATGCTCTTTGACATCAGCTTGAAAAGAATTTTTTCGGACACCATAACCCCTCACATGAGGGAAACAATAGAAAGAATAAACAAATGGGACTTCATCAGGCTAAAGAGCTTCTTCAAGGCAAGGGAAAACAGGATTGAAACAAAAAAACAGCCCACTAATTGGGAAAAAATATTCACAAGTTATTTATCTGACAAAGGGTTAATCTCCATAATACACAAAGAACTCACACAACTCAACAATAAAAAATCAAATAACCCAATTACAAAATGGGCAGGGGACATGAACAGAAATTTCTCCAAAGAAGGTATACGGATGGCCAATAGACACATGAAAAGGTGCTCATCATCACTAATCATCAGGGAAATGCAAATCAAAACTACACT
>NW_025801151.1:0-1538 GCF_021613505.1 Equus quagga | reverse complement strand
TGTAGTGATTAAACTGGTCATTATTTTAGCTGTGATGGATACAGAAACTTGCACATCTGATAAAATTGTACAGAACTAAATACACAGGAACAAATTAGTACAAGTGAAACTGGAGAAATCTGAATAAGATAGTGGATTGCATCAATGCCAACAAGCTGGCTGTGGTATCGTCCTATAGTTTTGCAGAATGTTATCATTGTAAGGAACTGGGTAAAGTGTACACTGGAACTTTTGGAGTTATTCCTTGCAGCAGTGTAGAATCTACAACGATCACACTATAAATTTCAATTAAAAATAGTTGGCAAATGGAAAGTCAGTCTATGTTCTAAGTTAGGAAGTTTCATTAAATGGTCAGTCCCATTACTTTATAAATTGAATATAATGCCAATAAAAATTTTAACGAGCTTTTCTGTTGAGTTAGATAAATGATCCTACATGGAAAAAATAAACGCATAAGCTAAGCTAGGAAAATATGGACCAGGAAGAACTCTGAGGGAGGAACTGTTCTATCACACGTTAAAAATATTGCAGAGACTGTAATGTGACAGGAGAGGATTGTTGCATGCACAAGAAGAGGAGAGAAGGGAAAGGGAGGGGAGAGGGTGGCAGAGGTCAGGGGAGTGGGGGAGGGGTGGCCTGATTGGAAGTTGTTGACGTGGGGAAGCTGGAGGTCACTAAGTAGAAGGCAGGCATCCTATGTGATGGTTTAGGGAGCATACGTGGCTTTCTCTGGCGGTCCTGTGTTGAAAGCAGAACGAGAGTTTTGGAAACTGGCAGTTACTGACCAAGTGCTGACTGTTCTGTGCTGAATGCTGCAGGGGCTGTGACTTGGCTTCTTGGGATGTTTGCTTCCCACGTTGGGGGTCAGAGATATACTGTCATATATGATCTGGCCTTTGTCCATTTGTATATTCAGTCTCAAAAAAACAGTCGGTGCACAAATTCATCAGTTAGCTCGTCATTAAAAAATCGTCTCTTGGAAAGTTAAACCTTCGAAAGTTAAAAAGATGAAAATGTTAAAAAGATGAAAGACGCCAAATAAGTTTTATAGATGAATATGAAGACATTGAATGAGAATCTCAAAATTATCCTTCAACAGATTAGGGTGTCATGAAACAGGTTTCTCAAAGTCCTATATTAACATTATTTTCTAAAAAAGAAATTTGGCAAAATGAATTGAAGGACTTAAAACGTCCTTAGCGTTGACTTCATGTTTACACTTCTAGTAATTTACAATCAGGAAGTAATTCTAAATAGCAATGTTTTATCTCCTAAATTGATTTTTTTTGTGTAAATTATTGATTAAAAAAAGAAAAAAAACGAAATCAAATCTCCAGCAGTGAAATATATTTACTTGAGAATATATGATGCAAACTATGTTTCAGTAGAGTGTCATTTTTATTATCAGCATAGGAGAAAAGATGAGTTATGGAAGGGATTCTGCTCATGCTCAGTTATTTCCTTTACTTAACATTAAATCTTGAATAAAGTATAATGTCAAGCTGACTCATTTACTCCTTCATTTTAAAAGCTGAAGA
>NW_025801150.1:0-1516 GCF_021613505.1 Equus quagga | reverse complement strand
CTAGAGAGAATGTACTAGACATTTAAAAGTTCAAGGATAAAGTTAGACACCGACAAGAAATCTAGGAAATGGAAAACTATTCTAGCTGGAAAGCGTGAGTAGTCAGACTGGTATGAGATCGCTCTGAAATGCTGTGTGCATGGAAGATGCCGGGACAACTGAGAAGTTTGAGGGTGTTTAGGACATCACAGTGAACATGTCACCCAAGATGGCCTCATGTTACTAGTCCGAGGATTGTCTTAGGCTACTGATACTCAAGGGAGAGATACCCAGAAGAGAATTTAACAACAGAAACCAGGCACTGAAACTTGAAGAGATAGAATAGACGCTGATTAAAGGGATAAGAAAGAAGTCATTGCGAAGATACAATAATAGAGGGACAATCACTGAGTGGAGACCACTGTGATCTACTCAAGTATAGTGGGAGGCCATGGAGATTCAAGCTTGAAACTTGATTTGAAACCAAAGGCTGGACTTGGGTCTTATCAGGCCTACATTTTCCTTCTGCGTTAATCATCATCCAAAATCAAGAGTGATCTCCTGAGGACATTGTAGAGAATGATTGATGCTTCCTTTCCTATGCCACTAGCATTCATTGAAGAGAAGTATCACTTTCCATAGCTCTGGCATTATGGAGCTCCAAAGGGTACATGCTAATGTGTCACAAGATATCTCTTTGAACCCTTGAAGGAATGGACCCCAGTCATGCTTTGCGTATGTCTCATTGTTTGGCAGGGCTTCAGAAATGTGCTGAGAAGCACCCTTTTCCAGAGGGCTTCGTTGCTTTGTGAGGGCCACCATAACAGGCTAGTATGCTCAGTTTGGCTCCACTGAAGTTCTATCCCAGTATCTCTTGGAGTAGAATGATTATTGATGATGTGTATTGATACCATATGTAAATAGGTTGGCTGAAAATTAGAACATTACAATTATCTTTATAGAAAAATAAACTTGCCAGAGCTGAGGATGTAAATCAAACAAATAACACACCCTATAGAAATAAAGTAAGCCAGTATCTAGACGTAATCTAGAGGAACGTTCAAGGATGGGGGTCAAGATTGAAACTTTCCAAATCCAGAAATGAGACAGAAAAGTATCTTATTTGGAGCGGAATTCAGCAGATTTGCCGAATTTATTTCGGATACATTATGTTCATGAAGAAGGTTGCCATGCCTACCTAGAATTTGGAGTTTAAGATCTCAGAATGTCAGACCAACCAAGATGAACACGTGTTCTCAGGACTCATCTTCACCAAGGCTAGCATGGCAAAGATGGCTACACGGGACCATGTAAATTCAAAGACAACACCCAACAATGAAAAGCACTCACACGTAGGCCTATAGAACATAGGGTGCTTAAATAAATAGAAAATTGATACCTTGGGATGAAGGACAACCGACTGACAAGCATACCAAAGGGGGAAATCTGAGAACGACCATGATGATTATACTATGGAAAAACAAAATGTGCTCAGAAAAGGGAATGCAAACACAAATAACACCTGAATAATCCACAA
>NW_025801149.1:0-1273 GCF_021613505.1 Equus quagga | reverse complement strand
ATCACTTCCCAGCTGCCTCAACACTATCTCGGACGCCTGCTGGAAAAGGGCTGGACCAGCAGTGAGGAGGTTCACACCCAGGATACCACGTGTCCGGCCCCGGGCTGCCGACCCAGAACATGCGGACTTCACCACTGCGCCACTGGTGGAGCCTTTCATGTTTCATTGGCAACCTGCAGTTGAGTGGAATGTGACTTGAATATGCTACTTGAGCCCAACTCTGGCGCTGTGTAGATGAGCCCAGTTTGTTTTTCTTCTCCACTGTGATGTCAGAGGATTTGTCAGAAGTGTGTCTCTGCTATTCCAGCAAACTTCATCGACACAGGTTTTCAGAGCCCGATTTTAGCAGTCTTGTAACTCACCCTTCCCAGTTAACCTAGGTTTGACCTTCGATGCAGTTTTTGGAGTTGTGACTTTCTCTGATTTTAGAACGTTCAGAGCATGTCCAAAATTGACGTCTTTCATTCTGCATTATTCAGGTGTGATTTCTGTGTGCCTTCCATTTTCTTGAACCGTTTTTTCTTTTCCATGGTATAATCGTTGATAGGGGCTCAGCGAGCTGAAGACTCGATTGAAAGATTTCTTGGAATCTAAAGGTCTGGCATTGGTGCTCTTTTATTTAGAGCATAGTACGGGATAGCATGGGGACAGGACACAAGGGCAGTCAGAGCTCCTGCTGTTGCCCTGAGTTAAGGGTTATGGTGAATTTTATAAGGCATGGGCACATGACTTACCTTTACTGGAAAAAGAAATGATGATGTAAAATATCTTTAAATGATTTCAGTGCAGAATGGGTCTGGTTATTGTGCGGTCATATAACTTTAGATACGAATCTGGCAATATAGATCAGCATGTATGTGATTATGCCCTGGGCTTCTCTCCCTGGCCTCTCAGCCCTAATTCATACCATGAAGAAATCCACCTGGTCACATAGTTTGGCATGTAGGCCAGGTCACCTTGGGTTTCTCTAGCTGGGGCCGGCTTAATCCACATTATAACCCCCCCGAACCCATTTGGACCGGAAATCTTTTGGGATATGGAGGATGGTCTGTCTTCTGTGACTACTTCTGGCTGTACAGGTTCATAGAGCTGTCCCTAAATGGGACCATAGGCACAGGTAGGAAGTTCAGTGGACCGTAAGGCTTCACCCATGGTGTTCAAGGCTGACAAGGTATACAGAGCCTCTGGAGACAAGAGAATCATTTGACGAGAGGTGGTCCACGAGGTGAAACATTTTTGACATGCGGAAGACAAACAACGAAACAGATAACAA
>NW_025801148.1:0-1083 GCF_021613505.1 Equus quagga | reverse complement strand
CCAACAGCCTGCCAGACACATAGCATGTGACAAAGACTTCCCTAGATTATCCAACCAGCAGCCAATCTACAGCTGACCATGGATGCCTGGGATACAGAGCCTGGGAGAGATGTGCTGAGTTCACGCAGATAAGAAGAACTGCCTAACTGATCCAAATGATGAACTAAATGAGCAGTTGTTTGAGACCACTAAGTTTTGGGGTAGTTTATCACCCAGCAAGAGCTATCTGATACAAACACCACATTGTATTGATGTTCCAGCTACTGTAGATAATCTGATAAACAAAGTAGATAAGGCCTCTGTCCTCAGGTGACGAGAAACAAAGAAATAAATGAGTCAGACAACTTCAGAGATTCACACATGCTCTGAAGGAAAGCAAGCAGGGTGATGTGACTGGCTGGGGTTGGGATCTCATTTAGATACTGTGATCAGAGAAGAATGCTTTGAGCAGCTAAAGTTTGAGCCAAGACCTGAATGACAGGGAAAAGCCAACCATGTGAAAGTCTGGAGGTAGACTGTTCCAGACAGGAAGCAGCAAGTGCACAGGCAGTGAGCTGGGGAGATACTTCACGTGTTAAAAGGACATAAAGAAGGTCAATGAAGCTGGAGCTGGTGAGCAAAGGAGAGAGAGAGGGGAAAGATGTAAAGTCAGGAAACAGACCTTGGGGGAGGACTTGGCCTGTGATTAATTTCAGTTACCTTCATGCTTGTACCCTGTCTCATCTCTGTCCTTGATTGTTTGTGGACTAGGAGCTTGGAGCTCTCAAAGGACCCCTGTGGGAATGGTCCCTCTTTTCTCCAGCATTTTGGTCTACGTCTTTCTGTGATCTGTTTTCATCAGTCAGATCTATCTGCTTTCTGTCTTCTCGGATTTCTTCAAGATGTCCTCCAGCTGACTGCCATTCCAGTTTACTAGCATTACCACGGATTCATTCTTTTTAAAATACAAGATGGTTTTTGGGGGCATTTTTAAGGACCTTCGTATATATTAGTCCCCAAATCACCATCTTCAGTTGAAATTCTCATATCTCATGTTTAAATTTGGAGCTCTAAGCCCATAAATCTCCTATCCCCCTTTGTTAT
>NW_025801147.1:0-6297 GCF_021613505.1 Equus quagga | reverse complement strand
ATCAGCTCAGATCTCAAACTCAAAATGTCCAAAAAGCAGAAATCATTATCTTAGCTTCAGATCTGCACCTCTTCCAGGTTTCCCATTCAGAAGATTTCAGATATTCATTCAACAAGCATGTGTTGTGTCTGTCTTCCGTTCCAGGAAGTTTCCTGGCCACTGTAGATACAGAGTGACAGAACAAGGGAAAAATTCTATTCACTTGGAGCTTGGATCCTGGTGTGGGAAACACACAGTGAACAGAGTCACAGAAGAATGTCATCACGTGGTTGACACCACCCTGGGAAGTTATCACCCTGGGAATCTGGAGCCCACTCCTGAATGCCAAGAACCCTTCACCTCCCCCGGCACATGGACACTGAAGTGCCGGATGTTGTGTCTACAGTCTCCCCTGGTCCTCACCCCTCCCTGCCCTTTCCAGGTCCCTGAGTGCAGGTGCCCATCCCTGCTCACCCGGCCACGCAGAGCCCCTCAGTGTGGTCTTACCCACCATCTTGTCAACTATATTTCATTCTTTACACTGTATTCAGAGGGATATTGCAAACACATATGTCTGATAAAGGCACCTCCCTGCTTAAAAATCTTCCATGGATTCCCTTCTCATCAAGATGAAGTAAAAATATTAGGTGCCACATCCAAGGTCTCTCTCGACATGGCCATCATGTTTTCCCCTGTCTCCTGCCTCACCTCCCCATCCTGCAGCCTCTATGAAAGCACAAGCAGATCTCTTTTGCAAAGGGGACACTTAACCCTGGACCACAGTGTTGCCTCCTCTGGGGGACTTTCTTGTCCTCCTGTCGCTCTCTTGTCCCTCTTCCTTTAGGACAGGCTCACATATCACCTGCTGGATGAATTTTGACCACACTGAATGGAGCGACAATTTGTTTTTACTATAATTATTTACAAACAAATTTCCAAACCTAGAACTTTAGCCACCTGCGTGCATATTTTTTAACTAAAACTCAAGGATGGAAATACTGAACAAAGAATACAAGTATGATTCTTTCTGTCATTATTTTTCCTTATTAATTGAACCTATTTACACTCCTCAGAGCAGTGGTTGTGTATTAGGTGATTACTGTTTCTTCAAACATTCAATCTTCCCAACTTTGAGAAAACTATCATCCTTGGATTGAGCCAGACATCCAGGATAAGTGGAGAGACGTGGAGATTTGGTAGCGTTTGAATTCAGAGTGTCCTTAATTATGACACTCTGTGAAATGAAAGCCTGGAGAACTATTCTTTATGATTATTTAATTTGAAAGCTGTGGTGGACTTGGTCTTCCCTGCATGTGGTCTAACTCTGCAATCTGTGTGTCCCTTGCAGCACCAAGGACACTAAACTTGTAACAGTTTCCACGATGCTACTTCCCTGAACGCATCGTGTTTCTTTATCCCTTTTGTAATGGAGCACTTCTAATACGGAACCCTTGACAATGACTTATCATGAAAATTTAGTTTTGATTTTGTTTGTGTACTGTCTAATCACAGGGTAAGAAACTTCCATTTTATTCCCAATTTCCTGAGAAATTGTTTTAAAATCACAAAGAGGTGTTGAATTATGGATCAAATTTTTTTTTTCCCTTAGGATAATCATGGTTCTTCCTTTAATGGATCACAGAGTTATAGTATGGAATAATGAACATTGATCATAGCATCATCCCAAATATAAGACTTCATTTGATTCAAGTTAGTCATAAATATAACGGCTAGTATCATAATGATTCTAGAAAAATTATAAAATAACATCTTCATGTCATTGGAATAGACAAAGTTTTCTTAGAGAGGACACAGACATTTTCAATCAATACCGAAAAATTTAAAATTACACTATGTAAATTTAAAATAATATTTTATTGAGGTCACATTTGTCTATGACATTGTGTAAATTTCAGGTGTAGCTCATTATATTTCAGCTTCTGTGCAGACTGCATCAAGTTCACCACCAAAAGTCCAGCTTCCGTCAGTGACCATACACAAGTGTCTCTTTACCCCTTTCACCCTCCCCCTGCCCCTTTCTCCTCTGGTAACTATGAATCTCCTCTGATTATCCATATGTGTGTCTGTTTATCTTCCACATATGAGTGAATTCGTACAGTATTTGCCTTTCGCTGTCTCGTTTATTTAGCTTGGCATAATACCCTCAGTGTCCATACATGATGTCACAAATGGCACAACTTTGTCATTTTTTATGACTGGGTAGGAGTCCACTGTGTACATATATACCACATCTTCCTTATCCATTCTTCCACTGATGAGCACTTGCATTGCATGCAAATACTGGCTATTGTGAATAATACGTCTATGAACATAAGACTGCATATATCTTTTGAGTTCATGTTTTCATGAGTTTGGATAAACACTCAGAAGTGGAATAGCTGAATCATTAAGTATTTTTAATTTAACTCTTTGAGATATCTCCAGAGTGTTTTCCCTGGTGACTGCCCCAGTTTGCTTTCCCACCAGCAGTGTACGAGGGTTCCTTCTTCTCCACATCCTCTCCAACACATATATCTTGTCTTTTTAATAATAGCCATTCTGACGAGTGTGAAGTTATATCTCATTTTAGTTTCCATTTGTATTTCCCCAATAATTAGGTTTGTTGAACATCTTTTCATGAGCCTGTTGGCCATCTGTATATCTTCTTTCGAAAAATGTCTGTTCATATCCTCCATCCATTTTTTGGTCTGCATGTTTATTTTGTTGTTGTTGACTTGTATGAGTTCTTTATATATTTTGGAAATGAACCACTTATCGTATACCTGATTCGCAAATAATTTATCCCAGTTTGTGGATTATCTTTTTCTCTTGTTGATGGTTTTCTTTGCTTTGAAGAAGCTTTTTGGTTTGATATAGTCCCATTTGTTTATTTTATATATTTGTTTCCTTTGACTCAGAAGACATTGTGTTCAAAAAGATACCGCTAAGATTGAAGTCAAAAAGCATACTGCCTGTGTTTTCTTCTAGGAGTTTATGGTTTTGGGTCTTGGATTCAAGTCTTAAATCCAGTACGAGTTAATTTTTGTGTATGGTGCGAGATAATGGCCTACTTTCATTCTTTGGCCTGTCGTTGCCCTGTTTGCCTAACAACGCTTATTGAAGAGCCTTTCTTTCTCTACTGAATCCCCTCGAACCTTTGTCAAGGATTTGCTGTCCATGGATGCGTGGTTTTATTTCTGGGCTCTCGATACCGTTCCCGTGATCTGTGTGTTCATTTTCCTGCCAGTACCAAGTGTTTATGTTACTTTATCTGATAGTATATTTAAATTTCAGGGAATGTGATGCCTCCAGCTTTGTATTTTTTCCTCATAATTGCTTTGGCTTTTCAGGGGAGTCTTTTGTTGTCCTATATAAATTCTATGATTCTTTGTTCTATTTCTGTGAAAAATGTCATTTGGATTCTTTCATTTATTTATTTTTTTTTTTTTGAGGAAGATTAGCCCTGAGCTAACTACTGCCAATCCTCCTCTTTTTGTTGAGGAAGCCGGGCCCTGTGCTACCATCTGTGCCGATCTTCCTCTACTTTATATGTGGGACGCCCACCACAGCATAGCTTGGCAAGCGATGCCATGTCCTCACCCGGGATCCGAAGCAGTGAACCCTGCGCAGCCAAAGCAGAATATGCGCACTTAATCCTTGAGCCCCCAGGCCGGCCCCGTCATTTGGATTCTGGTTGGGATTGCATTGCATCTGTAGATTGCTTTAGGTAATATACACATTTTCACTACGTTTATTCTCCCAGTTCGTGAGCACAGAGTATATTTCCCGTTGCTTTATGTCTTCTTCAGTTTCTTTCAATGATGTCTTATAGTTTTCAGTATATATGTCTTTCACCTCCTTGGTTACAGATAGTGTCTTTGACACAAAGAGAAATTCAGAAGCATGCCCATGATGCATGTCTCATATTTGGAAGCCGCAGGTGTTCAATTCAGATCTCCCAAAATGAAAAACAAGTTCTCTTTAAATGACCTTCCTTAATGGGTCAGTGTTGAGAATGGGACAAAGGGGAGGAGCAGGAGTCAGGGAAGGAACAGGAAGAGAACATTCCTGGAGCGTGTTGGCCTGGAATAGGCTGACTTAGTGTTGACAAAGATCAGAGCAGCTGGTCTGGGCCACACACTGTGGTGAGTTCATGTAGTGATTTCTTTAATCTTCCCACAATCCACTGTGTAGACGATCCTGAGTTCCTTTACACAGGTGAGCACGCAAAGATTCAGTCTTTATTGGAGCTGGGAAGTGAACTATGGTCGCCCACATGATGGGGTCTATGGGGCCCTGGACATGGCCATGTCCTGAGAGTCTCTGGCCCAGGACTGAGGAATGTCTGTGAGGCTCTGTCTGTGCAGACCTGAGAGCTCACCCAGTGTTGGCGGAGTTGGGGGAACCCCCCAGGCTTCTACTGTGAGCAGGGCAGAGCCATGGGGAGGATTTTGTCTCACTCCACATGAGTGGGACGCACTGTGACAGCCTTTGTGTTGCCATGATGTGTCCTAGGGAGCCTAACCTAGAGTGCAGAAATGAGCAAAACCTAGCATTGGCTGATGCATCATTGGATCTGGGGAATTTTCTGGGGACCCCCAGAGCCCTGGTGCTCATCTGAATGTGAGTGGAATGTAAGAAAACACCTGGGAGGACTCCTTGGCTTCTGCCGGTACCTACATAACCAGAAGGTACCAAGAGTGAAGCCCCTGCTCATGGTGCAGGTGAGTCTCACAGAGGTTTAGAGGGAACAGAGAGGGAGGACACAGGCTGGGAGAGGGAACCTGCAGACACATGTGGGTGCTGGGGAAGAGACCAGTGTTGAGCTGCTTCAGATTCTGAGTGAGAGAGGCTGACACAGACTGTGGGCTGCTTTGAGTCTCTGAGGCCTGTCCCCACCTGTGAAGTGAGAGAGACACGCAAGGAAGAGAGGAGTCAAGTCCATGGTGCAAACAGCCCCCTGGTCCCTACAGTGGGGCTGGGCTGCCCCAGGCCTCCTTTTCTTCTCCACCCTCTGCCACAGGAGGTGCTGTCCATGCAAATGTGTTTCCAGCAGGTGCCTTCCCAGCCCCTCCCTGAGCCCTGGTGCTGGAGTTCAGCTAACACCACATAGGAGGAGAATGGAGATTGGCTTCACCTCTTGGGAGATCCCTGGGAGGAAGCACCTGCTGTGACAAAGGTCTCTGCTCAAGGGACTCTGCCAGGACTGAGAGGACCCAGCTGCTGAGTCCCCATCAGGGAGCACAGGGCCCAGCTCTCAGGCACAGACTCCTTTGAGTGAATGGTCCTCTCAGATCAGCTGTGTAGGGACCACAGGGCTGTCCTGCAGTGTCCCCTCCTGGTCACAGGAAACACCCCTCACCGTGGCCCAAAGCCCTGAGAGCCCAGATGTTTTTTGGACGTGTGAATAGAGATCACTGCCTGTATTCACACATCCATCGTCTGATCGTTTGGTGATGGCATTCACATGCACTGGAGGTGATGACTCTTCTATCTCACTCATTAGGGAGTGCAAAATGGAAGGTGAATACGTGTACAGAAACGGGAAGATAAGGTGTTTCCACTCCCAGAGAAGATGTTGCAAACAGCATATCCCTTCATTTTTATGTGGTTTAGAGAGCACATCCATTTTCAGTGTTCCATACCTTGTCCATTAAAGCAATGAATTACAAATAAACTCACATAACCTTATTTGCATCTTAAACTCCAATTTTTAGGTAGTCTATTTGCTGTACTAATGAGAAATCAAAGAAGCACAATGAATCCTAATATTTGAGCTGTGCAGCTCCCACCACGCCATCTTGTGTTAGAATAAAGTCCAACCTGGCAGAGAAAGTCTTAGACCCTCATTTGTTGGCTTCCTTCATCCATCTCTACCTGTCCAGAACCGTCTCATCTATGGACACAGAGCTTACCAACCCATCGTTCTTTCTTCACACGTTTTCCCACTAAGGTCCTTTGTAGGTTTGGGGGTTGCAAAGTTGAATATTAGAATGTCATTGTCTTGTGCTGGATCAGGAGCTCTATATTTATCATCTTGTTGACAAATGTCTATCTTACATGTTCTTACATGAAATGTTATTAGACATCCATCCAGCTCACAAACACTCTGCAATTTATTTGCTCCTGGAGCTTGTCACCTGTGTTCACAGTTTGTTCCCTCATCCACCTGCTCCCCGTGGTTTCTTTCCTCAGTCCCTGCAGGCCCATTGCATCCTTCTCCTCTTCCTTTGCATAAATCTATGGAATGCAGTCCATATCCCCATGGTCAAGTGCATGTATCTCTTCTGTTCTATAGACAATAAGATCACCGTTATT
>NW_025801146.1:0-6013 GCF_021613505.1 Equus quagga | reverse complement strand
AGTAATCTCCAAATTGCATTTCATGCATTGTTTCCCCCCTCCTTTTCATTCTCCACGTTGCTTTCTAGATTTTCTTTTCTAAAAGAGAAATGTCAAGTCACTTGCTAATTGAAAATCCTAATGGCTGGCTTGTAGTGGCTCTTAAGGTGTCCCCAATCCTCATTGCATTAGTTATCTACAGCTGCATACGTCGTATTTTTGAAGTAAAAGGCTGAAAAAAAGTCATATCATGCAAACACTAGTCAAGCTGGAGTGGCTATATTAATATTGGATGATATCATTATTACTTAATAATAAACAGATCAATTCATCAAGAAGACATAACAATCCTAAACAAACATCTACAGAATAGTAGCTCTTCAAAATAAGAGAAGCAAAGACTGATAGAACTGAAAGTAGAAATAAACAGATCCACACTCACAGCTGGAGACTTCAACTCTCCTCTCAGGAATTGATAGAATAAGAAGACAAAAATTAGAAAAATATAAAAGACCCGAGAAAAACTATCAACTAGCTGACCTAACTGACATTTATACAACCCACCACAGAGTATATACTTCTTTCATGTATAAATAGAAAAATTCGGCAAGATAGACCACATCATGGGCTACAAAACAACCCTTAAGAAATCTTAAAAAATTAAAATTACACACATAGTAAGATGTCAAATTTCTCAAAACTAATCTACAAATTCAGCAGAATTCCATTAGAAATGTCAGCAGGTATTTTTTCAAAATTGACAAACTGATTTTAAAACTTATGTGGAAAGGAAAAAGAACTAGAATAGCCAAAATGATTTTAAACTAAAGGAACAAAGTTAAAGGATTCATACTAATATAGTAATTTAAGAATTTACTGTAAAGCTACAGTGACCAAGAGAATGTCACCCAGAAAAGGATATACTTATAGATAAATGGAAAAGAACAGTGAGTACAGAAATAGACTTAAACATATAGTCTATTGATTTTCAACAAAGGTACAGGCATAGTTCAGCCAATATGCTGAAAAAATTGGATATCCATATGCATAAAATAAATCTCAATCCATACTTCACTCCCTATATAATAAATTAACACAAATGGATTGTGCACCTAAATCTAAAACCTAAAACTCTGAAACTTCTAGAAGAGAAGATGGAGCAATTCCTATGTGAACTTGAGTAAAACAAAGATTTTTTTCATTATACAAAAACCATAATTCATAGAGGAAAAATATGATGAATTGACTTTGTTAGTATGTGTTGCTTCTCTTTTCTACCATTTTTCATACAGTATCTTTGGATCAATTTGTGCCAGTACCTTTTTCGTCTTTTATTAATTCTGATTGAATGATTTCAATTTTCCTAGACTGGTTATTTGGGGCTCGTTCTTGTGAAAGGAGAGGAGGTAGGGTAGTCTTTCCAGGGTTTATAACCCAGAGGTTCTCTACTTCTCTGCTGTCCAGAGACAGATAGCTACCTATAAACATGGTTCCCCCCTACAAACATGATTCCTGATTCCTCTCTTTCTTCCATCCAGATCAATTCTAGAAAGGCTTTTCTTACAAAACGCCACACACGCTAGTTTCCTCACTCTTTACTTCAAATAATGGACATGGCTGGAAATTCAGGGTGAGTCCTTAACCTCTGGAAGCAGAGTTCACCAGCATATTCTGAAATCTGCCACCACTGAGCCCTTTTGTCATTTTCTAGGCTCCTTCACGTCATACAGTCCCACATGCATTTGCTTTTTTAGCTGCTTTTAGAAACACTACATATATTTTGAAGCCAGTATGGTCTATAATTCCTAGGTTCTCTGAAAATAAATTTTACATGTTTTTCATTGTGTGTAATTTCCAGGAGAATAGGAGGTATAATGTAGATTTATAGTCATACTAGAAGTTATAGTCTAGTAAAATTGATCTATAGTTTCAGATGTGGAGGGCCAAACCTCTAAGACGTTAGGTTCAATTGTACCATTACTATCAGTTTTCCACACTCCAACAAAACATTGTCTACTGTGTTCTTCAAACTTGATCACAAAAACTGTGGATCTTAAACAAAGGGTTTTAGTTGAAGCAAAACTGTAACAATCTAAAGGAGGACATTTCTTGTAGAGATTTTCCCTTACAATATCTTGGAGGAAAACATTCTCCTCTGTTTCTCTCTCTCCTTGTTTTCTTCCTTCAATCAAAAATTAGGCTGAAAAAATATTTTTCTCACCTCCAATTTCTTGGATTATCAATGTGCTCTTTTCCTAATCTACGGATTGTTTATTTACTGCTGTTTTTCCTTTTTCCCAGTTAGAATGCTTAATGCAGTTGCAGCAGGAAAATGCTCACCTTTCTTTCAACCTTCTGGTTCCCTTCCTGGATTTGGTACAACATTGAAATGTGATTGGTAATGTCTATTCTCAAGGACCTGCCTCTCCTTTTGAAACAAATGATGGGTTAGGCAGTCCTCTGAAGTCTACGGGCACCACTCCAGGCTATTATCTTGAAGAATCTGCTCTGGCGCAGGAACACTCATGCAAGGTGTTGAATGTCTTAAAATATGCGGTGCTACATGAGTGCCTACAGCACCTCAGGGTAAAAACTGAGCCCAGTATAAGAATGACTGATGGAGCCTTTGTGTTTTTCTCAATGATCAGGCAGGTGTGTTGGCATTTACACATGCCTATGTGATGTAGCATTCAGATGGAGATAAAACTCTTTGATGATTACACATTTCTACTGTACAAAGAATTCATCACCTTGCTAAGATGGTTTGCTTCTAATTGTTATGTTTTTTCTTCCTCTCTCACATTTTCTTGTTTTATGTGAGAGGTTATTTTTACAAAGCTATATTTGCTTTCCATTTAATTTTGCAAATACATAATCAAATCAAAGGGAATTACCACATGCTCTCATGTTTAAAGTAAAAATACACATTGATGTCTAAAGAAAAAAAGCAAGATTCACTTTGGGGAGGAATCCAATGTCAATGCATTCTTAGACTTAGTACTATTTTAACTAGATTTTATTATTAAATGAAGGAATGTGCAAGAATTTATAATGAAAAATATGCTTATTTATGTATGTTGGATGTTGTGGGGGGGGGTTGGTGCATGAAGTGGAGGGAGAAGTAAGTATGTCTGCAGGAAAGAGGTAAGATAGTCAGGCCTTAATGAAACATAGAAAGAAGCAAGAAAGTTCTTTTCTACTAAAGACCATACTTCAAGCAAATTACAACTTAGCTATGCAGACATAAGTTCAGCAACACTTATTGCACATTTATCACAGAAAACACTATAACTGCTGTTGGAGTGTATTTTTTAAAAAAAGAAACAAAGATATTATCCAATCCTTGAGGAAATGCCAAACTAATGAAGGAGAATTACAGAAATAACGAATTACAGTGCAAAGTGGGAGCAAAGTTTTTAAGGAACAAAAGTAAAAGGTTGCTTTATTTGTGCTCAATAGATATCACAGAATGTTTCTAGAAAGTGAGCTGTGACCAAGGTGTTAAAAAGATCTGACCCTGCCTAACTTTTAATTCCTGCTTCTAGTCGTCTCTCTCCAGACACTTTCCACTCCAGCTCTTCTGGATTTGTTTACATATCTAATTGCACTCTTTCTATCCCAGAGGTTCTTTTACACAAGGTAGTTCATCTGCCTAGTGGGTTATCACTCCCCTACCATTTTATATTACGCCACAGCCGTCGTGAAGATGGATGAGTGTATGTGTATAATGGACTTAGAGCAGTATTTGGCACATAGGAAGAGCTCAAGCAAAGTTCTCTATTGCTAGTAATAATATTAAAATCAGTGTTAAATTTATTTCAGTGTCAGTCACGTTTACTCTTAATGGTTTTATGTATCCAAATGCCTAAGAATAGGTGGTGCTGGGGGCAAGGCTAGAGGCAGGTATATTGGTAGGCAGGAAGGAAATTTTAAAAAGAAACTTATAAAGCAATACAAATAAGAAAATCACAGTTGTTAGCCTCTGCAGCATGGGTTCCCTGTAACAGGATTTAAATGCATAGTTATATCACACTACTGTGCTATGCTTGATATTTATTTTAGAAATTCAAATTACCTTAAACTCTGATCCAGGAGGCCAGACCATGGATAGCCCAATTAAGAAATACTTTCTTCCCAATGATAAAACTAAAAACAGTTTAGCAATAAAGAATATTAATTTCAATTACCTGGGAAATTGTCCTTATGTGACTTTCTCCTTCCACTGAAACAGAAAATATATTACTTTTCTTTATTATCTAGCTTATTGCCTAATGAAAAGTCTAGAACAGTGCTAGTCCAAATATATAAAAGTTTCAGTTGAAGAGACTGAATTAAAAAGACTTTGATTTGCTATTTAAGTTTTTCAAGCCTTGAACTATATATCTGCCACAAAAAGAAATGAATACGTGAAAAATTGATAACATTGATTTGCATATTAAAAACAATAGTAAAGTAATATTAAAATGATTAGTCATAATTTCTTAAAGCATGGGAATGGAAACAGGTTATCACACACTTCTTTAAGTAGTCACTTTTTTTGTTTTAACCATGCCTCAATAAATACAAAATGTAAAAAATAGTAAGACAGGAAAAGAGGTTATGCTCGATTAGAGTACTTATCTAATTTTGTTTTATTTTATTTGTGTATTTTTGTACGTTTCATTTAATCTGTAGAACTTTGGAAAGGAGGTAAGGTTATGTTTGGAATACAAAGGTGTAGCTTTTTACAGATGAAGCACTAAGTTATCACATTGCCCTGCTAAGAGTTTGGTCAACAGAGTGTTCAAAAATTCAATTTCACAAACATTTAAAATTAGCCCAATATTTGTTCACTTCATTAGCAAATGTTTAAGTTCTTATTCATACCAGATCTTGTGCTAGGTGCTGGGAATTCAGGATTGATAGAACATGATCTACTCTTAACGTGTTTAAAATTCAGTGGCACAGAAAACTATGCCAGAATGAAATCAGGATGGAAATAGCTGGAGACAAAGAGACAGAGAGATAGAGCGGGACAGAGCGATAGGAGGTTTAGGAAGATAGAGGAAGGAGCTGTTAATTCTGCCTAGCAGGACTATGAGGGTTCTAAGAAGAGCCGAAATTTGCGCAAGTTCTTTGGTAAGATTTTGCCAGGTGAAGTGTAGAAGTATAATTTAGGCACGAAAAGCAACAAGAAAAAAACAAGGAGGCAACAAAGACCAGATTTTTGTAAGCTCCAACATAATTCCTAGGAAAAGAAATAGTCCAGTAAGGCTAAAATATACAGTGCTGTGGTAGAAGGAAGACAGATGCTTAAGACCAGATTTTAAAGATATTGGACGACCTGATGCATGACAGACAGACTCTAAGGCTGCCTTCTGGTATTCACACCCTTGTGTAATCCCCTCCCCTTAGTGTGGGCAGGGCCTGGAACTTGCTTCTAACCAATAGGATATGGCAAAGGTGATGGGATGTAGGTGATTGTGTTACATAAGATTGTAATGCCCATCTTTCAAGAAAGCTCCCTTGCTGGCTTTGAGGAAGCAAGTGATCATGTTGAAAAAGTCTGTGAGGTGAAGAACTTAGGCAGCTCCTAGCCAATAATCAACCAGGAACTGAGAACAGTGACCGGTCAATAGCCCACAAGCCCCAACAGCCATATAAACTTGGAAACAGATCTTTCCCCATTCGAGCTTCAGATCTGGCCTGATTGGAGCCTTGTGAGACCCTGAATCAGAGGACACAGCTAAGTCATTCGTGGATTCCTGACTCACAGAAACAGTGATATAATAAACGTGTGTTGTTTTAAGGCAGTAAGTTTGTGGCAACGTTGTTATGCAGCTATAGATAACTAATGCAATGAGGATTGGGGACACCTTAAGAGCCACGACAAGCCAGCCATTAGGATTTTCAATTAGGATTTTCAATAAGCAAGGGACTTGATATTTCTCTTTTAGAAAAGAAAATCTAGAAAGCAATGTGGAGAATAAAAAGGAGGGGGAAAACAGAATGCATGAAATGCAATTTGGAGATTACTCTAATAGCCTGGGTGAGA
>NW_025801145.1:0-2458 GCF_021613505.1 Equus quagga | reverse complement strand
CAGTGTGCTGAACTTACTTCTTTGGGTTCCTGCTTTCACCCTGATTTTAGTAAAATTTTACAATATTTTATATCCAACAGAAACAACATAGAATTCTGGTTGTTTCCACTAGAAAATGTGTCTTAGTCTACTATATTTCTTGAAATAGTTGGAGATGTGTTTTTTGTAACAGTTTTAACTAGAACCTAGCCGTACCTTCTATCCAGCTAGTTCAAAGTCATTTCATGAGGCAAGCCATTTTCACAAGAAATATGCCAGAGACACAAACCAGTCACAATGTAGCTTATTAGTAAATTTCAACTAACCATACTCTACTTGTTCTCTATCTAAGCAATGACAACCAAGAGATAACTATAATATAATACATCCAATGCAGACATTAAGGAGTAATTATATTAAGAATTACACTTTAAAGATGTTCAATTTAAAAAATTTTACCATGAAATTTATGAATGCCTGAACACAGGATTGTAAGATATAAAAAGATAGGCTTTATCTCATCTAATTATACACAATAATGTAGTATTCCAATTGTGTGAATTCATATTAAAGTATATCTATTGAAATATAACCACAGTCAGATGATTCTAGGGTTTTATTTTGGCAAGATTTTGTCATATGAACTTGGGTAACGAACAAGTAGTTAAATTTACTTTTAAACATGATATATAATTTGCATCATTTTCCCTTTTGAATTTAGACTTCCAAGCCTTAATAAAACCCATGGAAACAAACACATCTTTGCTAGATGTTTAGCTAGAATCCTGACATTTCCTTTTTACTGATACAATATGATTTACATATGTGCTTATTAACTGCCTATTTTGCATTTGACACTGTTAACTGTAAATTATAAAACTTACACATAACAAAAAAATAACATTTAGCAACAGTAAATTAATATGACTTTTTACTTCTACAGAGTATAATTTTATGTAAAATTTTACAGCATATTACACTATGCCAAATCTCTGTAATATTATCTACAATAAAAGTATTTATAAAATATATACTATTTTAAAAGTACATTAAAATTTAAAAGACCAAGAATAAAAAAGAGCATTATCTTATTTTCTTTTCCATTTGGACAAAAATAAGTATCTAAAACAATATATAACATATACATTGAAGTTAGTAACAGATTAGGAATAGTTTCAATCCCTTAACTTTTAAGTTATTTCTACTGTTTATTATCTAATTAATTAGTACATGTTCTTTTAATTAGAAAACACATAATATAAAACTACTGATACCATTTGGTATATAAGCTTCCAGAGTTTTTAAAATTTATATACTACTATAAATTCATAAAAAATACACTCTTTAAAATAATATTTGTAACACAGTATGTATTCTGTTTTATAACCTCTTTTTTACATAATAGATCATTCCCCTTAAATATGAAATCCAACTCATGTATTTCATGATTAAAATATTTCTCAACAAAGCTGAAGTACTGTCAAGTTTTATAATATTCAAGATAATTATTTCATTCCAATCTATTTCTTTAAGACAAAACCTAATTTTATAATTTCTCCAAATCCTTTACAAAATAAGCCTAACAAATGTCTGAAGATAGTTTATGTATTTTTGGCTTTCATTTAAAATTACTGGCGTTAAATGCTATTAACTGCAATGAAAGAGAATAATGAATTTTAACTGTCTTTCCATCTTAAAATAATGTCTTAAAAAGTACTTTCCGAAGTATCATTAAAAACATTAAAAAGTATTACTAATAAAAATTATGTGCCTTTGCTAAACAGAGCATTTTGAGACAACTCCTACGATACAGTAATCTCAGATTACTTAGAAAGAAATATACTATTGATACTGTGCCAAAGGAAATTATCTGAGGAAGCTGGTACATTATGCTACCAAACAACTCTGCTACAGAGAAAAGAACACTGGAGTCATAAGACCCATCTTAGCTGTGTACCTTTGGAAAATCATTTAACCTCTTAAAAGATATATTTCTTCTTCGGTAAGACAGAGTTATCACTGCTTGCAAAGAATTGTTTAGAAGATTACACAGTCATGAGTCACTTAACGACAGGGATACATTCTGAAAAATGCATCATTAGGTGATTTGGCCATCGTGTGAGCATCCTAGACAGTACTTACACAAACCTAGATGCTATAGCCTCCTACACACCTAGGGTATATGGTACTAATCTGATGGGACCACCATCATATATGCGGTCCGTCATTGACCACAATTTCATTATGCAGCACATGACTGTAGCTAGTTATAAAGCTTTTTTTAGTCGACATTCTTTTGTGATAAAATCAAATTTATTCATTTGATCCTTCAGTAGATCAAATTGCTTTAAACTAAAAAGTTTTCCTTATTAAATTAAAAGATGCATTTTATCACATCTCTTGGAATCTTGCCTAATTCTTTAAAAAAAAATAAACCCTATAAACATACTACCATATTATAGATCAGAGGTTGGTAAAC
>NW_025801143.1:0-1418 GCF_021613505.1 Equus quagga | reverse complement strand
GTATCGTTCATCATATCCTTCAATAAACTGGTAAACATATATAAATGTTTCCCTGAGTTCTGTGAACTGCTCTAGGAAATTAATCGAACCTGAGGAGGAAGTTGTGGTAACCTCTGATTTGTAGCTAAATTGGACAGAAAATGTGGGTAACCTGGGGACCTACCACTTGCCATTGGCATCTGAAGTGGGGGGCAGTGTCATGGGGCTGAGCCCTCAACCAGTGGGATCTGACGCTATCTCCAGCTACAGAGTGTCAGAATTAGGTTAAATTGTAGAACGCCCAGCTGGTGTCCACGGAATTGCTTGGTGTGGGGAAAACCCACATAGATTTGGTGAAGAGAGGTGTTCCCGTGTGAAAATTAAGATGAGACACCGGGTAAAGGAGAACTGTAAGCTTTGTTCCTAACACGAAGGTGTTGCTTTTTGTTTTCTTTTCGAAGAACTCCTGCAATCAATGATCTTGAGAAAGCACTTGCATTTACTCTTCTCTTTTCTACAAGAAGTCATTAAAGGTTAAAAAGGTCAGCTCTGAAGGAAGCTTGTCTGACCTGGTAACATGGCTTCAGCACTTAGTAAACGTAATAACTTCGTAGATGTTATGTAATCTCTTCTGACCTCAGAATCTTCAGCTCTAAAATAGAAATATAATAGTAAGCACCTCCAGTGTTGCAAGTGAACTGAACATTAGAGAGGGGATACTGCGCATGCTACATACACAAATATAAAAATGATTAGATTATGAACCCAATGTAGCCAAGAATACAGAAACTTCTCAGGAATGAAGTGTCCTCCAAGAGATAAAAGAGATGTAGCTCCTCTCAGAGCTGTCTCTGGTGGCAAATACAAAATGAAAATGCATAATGGGAGAGGCATTGGCTGCCACTGCCACTGCTGGGAGAGGCAATCCAGCGCCTGTGGTCTGTGGACCCTCACTGGGCCACTTAG
The DNA here is from genome assembly GCF_021613505.1 of Equus quagga. Classification (NCBI taxonomy): domain Eukaryota; kingdom Metazoa; phylum Chordata; class Mammalia; order Perissodactyla; family Equidae; genus Equus; species Equus quagga. The sequence goes on along the minus strand of NW_025801143.1, from coordinate 473 downwards.
GAAGGAGTCGTGGGCAGGGAACACTTCCCCACCAAGAGGTAAGGAGTCTGCACAGCCTTTGCTGGACTTGTCACCTCTTGTGGGACTATCTTTTCCCATTCCGGACTCAATGTGTTCTCCTTCGTTCTGCTTAAGCTTGGGTGTCATATGGCAGCTGGCCAACTCCACTGCTATACTTGTCCCCTGCAGAGGGGGTCAGGTTCTTTCTTCTACGGCATGAGAGGGGTGTGTGCAGGCCAACTGCCCTGCCTCAGATGCCAGAAGGAACCCGCTGGCCATGGGGGACCACTGCCTACCACTGAAGCTGATCTTGCTCTGTCTCCTCTATGTGAGTAAAGCATTGTTCCACCCAGTGCTTGGCTGCATTGTGTTTTCCTTGGAGACTGCAATACTAAGACGTAGTGGCAGAAGTGTTTGGGTTTCTGCCTCTGGTGATAGGCAACACATGCTGCTTGCATGGCAGACACCATCCA
>NW_025801142.1:0-12748 GCF_021613505.1 Equus quagga | reverse complement strand
CTCCAGGGTCCCTGAGCCCCTGAAACCTTTTTTTTTTTTTTTTTTGAGGAAGATTAGCTCTGAGCTAACATCTGCTGCCAATCCTCCTCTTTTTGCTGAGGAAGACTGGCCCTGAGCTCACATCCGTGCCCATCTTCCTCTACTCTATATGTGGGATGCCTGCCACAGCATGGCTTGCCAAGCGGTGTGTAGGTCCATGCCTGGGATCCAAACTGGCAAAACCCCGGGCTGCCGAAGCAGAGCGAGTGAACTTAACGGCTCCGCCACCGGGCCGGCCCCTTTTTATTTCTAAATGGAGCCACAATCCACATGCATCAGATTTCACCCTTTGAAAGTACACAGTTCAGTGGTTTTTAGCAAATTCGAGAGTTGTGCCATCATCTCTCGCAATTTGAGAACATTATCATCAGCCAAAAAAGCCCTGTCCCCTTGAGCCCTCACCACCGCCCCCACGCCCCAGCACAGCTGCTCCGCGCTCTGTCTGTGGAGTTGTCTGTCCCTGACGTTTCACGGAGACGGGACGGGACGCCGTGTGGCCATCTCCATGGGCTTCTCCGGAGACACAGAACCAACAGGACATGTGGAGACACGGACGAGGGGAGACCTTATGGGCGTCGGCTCGTGTGGTTGTGGGGCCGGGAAGTCCCCCGATCTGCGCCCGCTGGAGGCCCAGGACGGCCCGCGGTGTGATCCAGTGCGAGTCCCGGGCCCGAGCTCCAGGAGCCCCGGGTCCGAGGGCAGGAGAGGCCGGACACCCCAGCTCTGGAGGAGAGACTGCCCGTCCTCACCGGCCCCCTTTGTTCCTCCCGGACCCTGGTGGATTGGTGGTGGGTTGGGTGACGCCCGTGTCGGGGAGGACGGGTCTGGTTCCTCAGTGACCGGATGGAATGCCGATGTCGTCCAGAAACTCCTGCACAGACGCACCGGAGAATCACGTTCTGCCAGCTCTCCGGGCATCCCTCAGGCCAGTCAAGTTGACACATAAAATTAACATCACGGTGGCCTCCTGTGTCTGCGTCTCTCCGTGAGCGTGGTGTGTTCAGGTCCGTCCCCTGTGCGGCTGTGTCAGGGCCTCGCTCCTCTTCAGGGCTGCGTCGTGCTCCAGCATGTGGGGGGACGCTTTTCTGTACTTTTCCGTCGTTGATGGACACTTAGGTCGTTTCCACTTTTTGAGCCGCTTGAGTGTTGAACAAGCCTTACCTGATTCCAGGGGGTGTCTGCCCCCGCCCCCCAGGACTGAGAATCCCTGTTCTAGAATGGTGCTGTCCAGCAGAGCTTTCCAGACGATGGACATTTCTCCATCTGCTCTGTCCAGCTCAGCAGCCACCGGCCCCGTGTGCCTGGGGCAACTGAGGGACGTGGCTGGTGGCCATCCTGCCGGACTGTTCTCGAAATTCAAGCCAGCCAGGCCCTCTGCCTCTTCTGACCCGTGGCTCCCAACCTGTCCCGTCAGGTGTCACGGCCTTGGGTGCCCCCGGCTCCCTCCCTCGTCACACCTGGCGGATTCTACCTTCAACCAGCTGCAGGGCTTCTGTAACGACCGCTCGCTCCCCTGGAGGGGACAGTGGGGACAAGGGCCAGGGAGCTGGAACGGGCTTGGAGGCGAGTGGAGGAGAGATGGTGGAGGCAGAGGCTGCAGGGCCGTGCGGGGCCACGGGCTGCGTCGTCAGACGGCAGCGACGTGACCTCTGGGGTAACGTGGTTGGACGATTAATGTCTCCCAAAGATGTCCCCGTCCTGGTCCCAGGCCCTGTGGCTGTGTCACCTTACAGGGTAGAGGGGACTCTGCAGACGGGTTAAGTCGAGGCCCCTGGGATGGGGGTGACCCTGGATTCCCAGGGCCCAGGGTCATCCCAGGGTCCTGAGCAGAGGGAGGCAGGAGGGTCAGAGGCCGAGATGGAGACGCTGCGCTGCTGGCCGTGCGGACGGAGGAAGGGGCCCCGAGCCCAGGACGCGGCGCCTCTGGAAGCTGGAGGAGGCGGGACACGCTCCTCCCCTGGGGCCTCCGGGGGGACCCGCCCTGGCCACCCCTGGGTTTAGCCCCGTGGGACCCTGTCAGACTCCTGATCCCAGGACTGTGAGGTGATAACATGCATTGCTTTAAGCCGCCAAATTTATGGTGACTTTTTATAGCATCCGTGGGAGACTCGCACGAGAGAAGGTGTCCCAGGAGGGTCACGTGGCGGGAGGTGTGGAGGGGGCAGCTGGGGAGACACGGTGGTGGCTTAGGTCCGAGGTGCGGACGTCCCCGACCTGTTGGCTCAGAAATCCCGCCGCGCGGCAGGTGTGACCAGGGCCCGGGCCTCCGCTTTAGTCCCTGCCGCTGAGGCTCTTGCTGGGGCTCGGAAGGCATTCAGCAGGGACCCTCAGGCCTGGAAAGGTGGCACCGGCTCAGTGTTAGGATGGGCTTGGTGCGGAGGGCCCCGTGGCGGGGCTGGTGGCCTTTCAGCCTCACGCCAAACACCGAGCGGGCCAGGCCCCAGCCCGTCCTCCCTTCCAAGGATTCAAGGTCAGCAGCCGCTCAGGGCTCCGGAGGCCAGAGGCGGGGCGTGGCCGGCTGCCCCCGGTCTCAGACAGGCCCGACCCCTTTCCAGCTGGTGCCCCTGGGCAAGTCGCTCACCCAAGCCTCAGTTTCCCCTCTGGGAGCTGCAGCCAATTGTAGGTGGCAGGGCTGACTGCAGAGTAAAGAGAATGCATGTGGAGGGGCCACTTGGTGGGGGCGCAGAGGACAGAGACCCCCACGTGGCCTCTGTGGGGCGAGGAATGGGGCCCAGGTCACCAAGGCCCTGATCAGTTGAGAGACTGGGACAGACCTGGGGGAGCCAGGCAGCTGGGGAGGGGTCCTGGGCACCGCCCTGCACCCTCACCCTGGGTGGACAGACTGTCACCTGTAGACGGGGGCAGGGGCTGGCCAGGCAGGTGGGGCCGGGGTTCTCCCGCGCCCGGCCTTAGATCCGGGGAGAAGCTGGTGATGGCCGCTGGACCAGGGGGCAGGGCATGGGCACTGGAGGAGGGGCTGGTGTGGCCAATGTCAGTGCTGGCCCGGGGGCTGCAGGGTCTGAGGGCACAGGGCCAGCAGGTCCCCGAGGACAGCTCAGTGGCGTCCCCGTGTGCTGGGCCTGTGGGCCCCCAGACGCCCCTCCCCCAGCTCCTGATGCAGACTTGGGACCAGCCACCTCGTCTTACGGGTGAACGTGGCAGGTCTGGCATCAAGCCACCTGCCCCATTCTGGGCAGCGGGGGGCCTGGGGCTCAGAAGGGGCCTCAGGGACCCCACTCTAAAGGCGCCCACACGTGCTGCATCTTTGGAAGCTTCCACACCTGGCTCTTACACGAACACTGCTGGGACCTGAAGGTCAGGTGACCAGGCGCTGCCCCTCTGCCCCGGGGCCTTCTTGGGGCCACAGGGGAACCTGCCACCCGCCCCCCACCCCCGGGAAAGGACGCCACAGGGGCCCGTCACTCAGGACACAGACATGGCGGTCCTCGACACTAACTGCGCGCACAGAGATGGCTTTATTCAGTTGCCCACAGGACACCTCGCAACCCACGGCCAGGCCCCCACCTGGCGTCCCCTCCTGCCCGGCCTCCGGGAGGGGTGGGACATCTGGCCCTCAGGGGAGGGGTTTTCCTGGGGGCCCGTGGTGCCTGGCCGGCGGCCCCCGGCTGCAGAGTCTACCATTTTTGAGGATTTGTGCTTCAACTTGACGCGGGGGGCTGCGGTCAGCCGGCATCCTGGGCCACCGATGGGCAGCAACCTCCCACGCTCAGGGGGGCTCCCACCACCCCCAGACCCCGGATCAGCCAGGGCGCCCAGCCAGGTGAGGCGGCCACCGGGGCCTTCCCGCTGGTCACGGGCTGCTGGCAGGGCAGGGCCGGTGCCTCCAGCTGACCCAAGGACCCTCTGGGGGCTTAAGGCCGATGCGGGCAGGGCCGGCGGGGCCCCCGAGGGTGTTCCTGGGACCGAGGTGGGGATGGTGGGCGCCCCCCTCACCAAGGCACTCAGGCCGGATCCTGACACCCCTGCTCCCTGGGAAATGCTCGGCCAGAGACACGCCCGGGACAGGAAGGCAGAGCAGCCGTGGCCCCAGCCAGGTCCGGCCGGGCAGCATGAGAGCCTGCAGCCCCGAGAGCCAGGCGTCACTGTCCCTGGGAACAGGGGGAAACTGAGGCACGGAGGTTGGCCAATGCGGAGCTGTCTCAGAGCCCCGGCCTTGAAAGTCCGGCCACGCACACGCTGGCCACAAGTGTCCTCCGGTGCTGGCAGCTGAGCCCCAGGCCGGGCGGCCAACTGCGGGGAGCAAGGCTTCCAGAGGCGCGGCCTGTGCTCCCGTCTGCGCGGCCAGCGGAGGCCAGGCAGGGCCCACATCCACCGGTCTGCACCTCGGTCAGGGAAGGACACACCTGTGCCATCTGCCTTCGGCTGCGCTCCGAGCGCCCCGGCTTTGCCCAGCGGGGCAGGTGCCCAGGGAGCCATCCTGACCCCCGCCACGAGGCCTGGCCCCGCCACATCGTCCCACCTGGCGGCAGCTGTCCTGAATGAGGCGCTTGGGGTGGTGGCCACAGGGACAAGGCTGGCCGCAATGTCAGGGGCACGGCAGCCCGAGTCTGTGGAGGGGTGACCCCGAGGAGCCTCTGGCATGTCGGCTCCAGGCCCCTTAGAGAAGAGCAAACGTGGGGTGCACAGGGTGAGGGGCCGTTCTCCAGCTGTGCCCCCACTGCCCTGCAGCCCGGGGAAGGGACACGCCTGGGAAGGGCAAAGAGAGGCCACCGAGCCTGGTCCCAACAGGTGAGGGTGAGTCTGCGGGCGGGGCCTCCGGGCAGAGGGGACGGGCCTGTCAGTGCCCACGGGCGTCCTGCAGGGTTCATGGGGCTCTGGCCCGGCACCACCGCCACCCGCGGCAGGTCCCAGGACCCCAGACGTCCTCCAGCCCCACAGCCACTGCGCCGGCTGGTCTGGGACCGCCTGCCGGAGGCAGCTGCTCTAGACATGCTCCATCTCCTGGTCCTGGTCGGGCTCCTCCTCCTCCTCGTCCTCCTCCTCGTCGTCCTCCTCGTCGGCGCCCCCCTTGTCCAGTGGCGCCTCCCCATCCCGGGCCAGCTCCTCCACGTGGGCCAGCATGTCGGCCATCAGCGCCTCCTCCAGCCGCTTGCGGACCTGCTGCACCAGCTCCTCCTGCTTCCTGGGGACGCAGGTCACCACTCAGGCCACAGCCTTGTCTCCAGGGAGACCGGGGCGCGAGGCCAGAGGGAGGGACACATAGATGCACACGGGCCGGTCACCTTGGGGCCACTCTCAGGAGCCCGAGTGAGTGGCCCTCTGCCGCGGCCTCCGGTCTGACGCCCCTGCCAGGCCAAGACCGGGGACTCCGCATCCTGGGACACCCCACGGATCCCCTGAGCCGGCCGGCTCGCCTCTGCCACTGCCCTCTCCTGGCCAGCACCCCTAATCCCGCCCCCTGGGGGCCTAGCATCCACGCTGGGATGTCTAGCTTCACCCCCCACATCCTGTCCCTACCACGTGCCACCTCCCCGACTCTGGAACCCCCCTAACAACGTGGGCCTCGCGCTGGCCACTGTGGCTTCACAGCACGCTGGCCCCTCGCCAGGGAGAGGGCGGAGACAGCTACCTGATGTCCTCGTCGGTCACCATGAAGGCCTTGCAGAGCGGCTGGGCTGTGTTGAGCCACACGCCAGGGTTCTTCTCCACGGCAGCCGACAGCTGCCCCGTGATGGGCATGGTGCTGGTGTGCAGTGCACTGGCGATGGCCGAGAGCAGGGTCTCATCTGTGCAGCCGGGCCCCACGCCTGCAGGCGCAGGGGGGGCGGTCACCCCGGGCCCCACATCCCTCCACTGGCCTTGGTTTTCCTCCCCACCCCCGGGTGGGCATGCGGTCCCTCGAGACAGAGCAGCACAGGCTCCGTCCTCAGGGAGGGCGTGGCGCTGTCTTCACGGTGCAAAGGCACGCGGCCCGCGTCTTCCCGGGACCCCACGCCCCACCCCCCACAAAACGCGCCCTGCAGGTCCACACCCACGAGGTGGTGTGCAGGCCCAGGTGCCCGGGGCTGGCAGCTGATGCCAATGGTGAGTCAGGCGGCCACCCTGCTGGTCCACAGAGGGAGCGAGGGATGGGGGGGAGGGTGGCTCGCCCACACCAACCCTGTGGCCGCCACTGGGCCGCGGTTCAGTCACTGTCGTCACTCATCCGGTGGCAGAGCCCAGCAGCCCGCACCCTCGGCCCATGGGCCCTGCTCCTGCCCCCAGGGCGCCGGTCACCTTGCAATCCCTTGGGGAGGTCCATGGTCTTCACGAGCTCCTCGGCGATGTCAAAGGCGTTGAGACCGCTCAGCTTCTTCTCCCAGAAGAGCTGCCGCCAGACACACACGTGAGGCTGACAGCCAGCCAGGCCCCCCACAAGAGGCAACCTGGGCAGTCGGGCCGACGGTGGCCTCAGGGGAGCTCTGACCCCAGCCCGCCAGGCTGCTCGCGAGCCCTCAGGAAACGAGGCTTCGTGGGACCCAGGGCCCTCCTTCCAGGGTGGAGAAACGCCAACCCTGATTTTTGGCAGGACGAGGACCCAGGAGGTCGGCCTCATGGTCAGTATGACAGCGATGGTCCCCAAAGCCTGCCTGCCCCTGCCACCTGTGCCCCCTGGCGCCAAGGATGGACAGCCTCTCACCCTCAAGTCAGGGTGTGGGGGTGCAAGTTCCAGCCAGGGCCGAGCTTGAGGCCCACCAGGGGGCCTGGGGACACCGCCTGGGTCAAGCCCTGCCCGGGCCCGTCCAGAGGCACCGTCCTGCGCCGACAGGGACCCGGGAGCGCTGGGAGGCGCAAAGAGCTCCCGCCTCGGATCCCCGGGACTCGGGGAAAGAACCCCACGAGGCTGACGGCAAACGCAGAGCCACTCGGACACGACCTTCCGAACTGCCACTTAGTGGCAACAACCCAAACGTCACCACGGGGCTGGTGAGGGAAGGGGGTCTTGCCCTGGGGCACCCCGTGAGTGTGTCCCCCGCCAGCCGCACAGCAGCTACCCAGTGGGCATTCACGACACACGTAAGCCTCGGTTTTCGAGAAGCAAGTCGTGAAGCCGCACACGTCCACTTATTTCAGACAAGCCCACAGACTGGATGACCCCTCGGGGACGCGGCGGCCAGAGGGAGCCCAGGGCGCGTGCGCCGCGTCCCGCCTCACCTGCCGCGGCTGCTCCACGGCCTTCTGCGGGTCGCTCTTCACCTTGTTGCTGGGGTGGTTGGTGATCTTGGTCACCGGCTGCTTGAAGATGGACGCCGTCTGCCTGACGGGGAGCGCCGTGTTCAGGTCGGGCTTGCCCTGAGAGGAGACGCACGCTGGCACGGGCCGGGTCCTCGGCTGCTTCCCAGTCAGCGGGGGAGACTTGTCCCCTTGGGCTCCAGGGAACAGACCGCGTGTCCCCAGATCACCAGCCCACCTCGTGGCACCCATCTGGAGGCGACACCAAGCCCGGGCCTGGCCTACGCATTGCCCACGGGAGCCGCAGTCAGGGCTCCGGACACGCCTGCACCATCCTGGCCTCCTGCACCTTGGGCTCTGCAGAGCACGGGCCCGGGGACAGGGTCCCGTGAACACACGCCCACCAGAGGCGGCTGGTCACAGGGTCACTGGGCGCCGCGTGCAGACCGTCGGCTGTCAGAGCCACGCCCTTCCTGGTCCCCATGCAGGGCCCTCTGCCAGGGACAGAGCAGTGGCAGCCTCTCATCTGCCCTCCGCGTCCCCTCACCGAGCAGCCGCGACCTTCCCAGCAGGACAAGCACCCCCGTGGCTGCCCGGGGGCGGCGCCCACCTTGGCCTGGCTGGACGAGTCGTAGCGCACGCGCGGCCGGCTCTTGCTCAGCTTGCCCATCAGCATCTTGCCCGTGCGGAAGTCGAAGGTGCTCAGGTCCATGGAGCCGCCCAGGTAGCGCGCCAGCTGCGGCTTGCTCCGGAACTTCTTCCCGCTGGGGCTGCGGACAGAGCGGGGTCGGCGGCGGGCAGGCCGTGCGGGCCCACCCCACCCTCCGCCGAGGCGCCCTCCCGAGTGGGCCCACAGCAGACACCCATGCTGAGAGCAGGGATGAAGGCCCCGATCAGGAAGGAGGGTGGCTGACATTTCCAGAACATTCCAGAAACAGAAGGAAACAATGTTCTTGAGCAAAGACCCAAGGAGACAGGTGTTTGAAGGATAACCCCTCTCGTGGTCACAGTGTCGGGGACCGGGGTGTCCTGGCGGGCTGGGCTGTGAAGCCTTGTTAAGACTTGGAGCCAAGACCCCAAACAGCTGCCCACGCGGGACCTGCCGGCAAAGTCGAAACCAGGTGTCGAAAGACATGGCTGTGGAGCTCCACGCTCCGGCTCGTCTCTAGGACGTGACACCCACCCACAGGGCTGCTGTGCGTCCAACGGGCTCACAAGAGAGTGAGCAGCACGGGACCCAGGGCGCGACAGCAACAGGCAGAACGTAACCCGGGGCGGCCACCGTGCAAAGTCTGGCCGAGGCTCAAACAACGGAACAGCAGCTCCCCCCTTGGGCGTCTACCCGAGACACGGAAACACACGTCCACGCAAAAACCGACCCAAGTGTCCACAGCAACATGGTTCCTCACAGGCACACGGGGGAAACAGCCAACTGCCCATGACGGCTGGTGGAGCCACCTGTCCACCCACACGCTGGAGCACGACGCAGCCGTGAAGAGGAGCGAGGCCCTGACACGGCTGCACGTGGACGGACCTGCACACACGACGCTCAGGGAGAGGAGCAGACACAGAAGGACACACGGCGTGTGACCCCATGGACGGGAAACGTCCAGAACAGGCCGATCCACAGACAGAGAGCGGGCTCGTGGGGGCCAGGGCTGGAGAGAGGACGCGGGGTGATGCTGATGGGCAGAGAGAGTCCTTCTAGGGTGGTGGAATGTTCTGGAGTTAGGGAGATGGGTACACAACCGTGAAGGTCCTGAGAACTCGACCTGCACACTGTGGGGGCGGGACGGTGTGGTATGTGAATTACAGTTCCAGCCAGTTGTTAGAGAAAAGCCCTCGGGTGGCGCTCGGTGGGCCTGGCGCCTTTCTCAGGACAACTGTGCTACAAACGCGACAGTCACCCTCTGTGACAGCACAGCCTGAGACTGGCAAGTAGCTGGATTTTGTTGCTCTCCCCTGAAAACCTCAAGGACAAGCCCCTAATCTGAGCAAGCGCACGCCTGCCTCCCCCAGCCCGGCTCCAGATGTCCCAGCACACGAGGGACAGGGGAGGGCAGCGTGGAACCAGAGGAAACGCACTCCTGCAATGACACATTGCCAGTGGCACTCAGCTCGAGGGTCCCCACTGGGACCTCTGACCCAGCAAGGTCATCGCAGGGACTTGCACTATCCCCCTGGGTCCAGCTGCATCCATTAGGACATGGCACCCGGCACGGAGAGCCCCTGACCAGCTTGGGTTGAGAGGCCACTGCAGACTCTTCCGAAAGATTCCTTCTCCTCTTTTTTTTTTTGGTGAGGAAGATTCACTCTGCGCTAACATCTATCACCAGCCGATCTTGCTCTTTTTTTGCTTGAAAAAGATTCGCCCTGAGCTACCATCTGTGCCAGACCTCCTCCATCTGGTATGTGGGATGCTGCCACAGCGTGGCTGACAAGTGGTGTAGGTCTGAGCCTGGGATCTGAACTGTGAACCCCGGGCTGGCAAAGTGGAGCGTGTGGATTTAACCACTGGGCCGGCCCCCCTTTCCCCGTTACGCTGAGCCAGCTGCTGTCAACATCGGGCCACATGCCCAGGGCAGTGCCCGACTCAGGCTTCAGATGTGACCACGAAGAGGGAAGAGGGGACCCCAGGGAAGCCTCGCCAACATTTCCATGCCTCCAGACGCCCCCACCTGCTGCTCTTCTGCCTTTAAAAACTCGTGAAACAGGGAAGCAGACACAGACGCAGAGCAGTGGTTGCTTCAGGCTGGGGGACTGGGGACACGGGGTGGGGGGGCACTGATAGGTAAAGGGTCTGTTTCTTTGTGGGGGGATGCAAATGTTCTAGAGCTGACCGGTGACGGCTGCACGCATCTGTGAATGAGCTGAGGCTGTCCACGTGAGGTACGGGACACGAACCCTCTCCCAATCAAGCCGTTAGAAAGAGAGATGACATAACAGAGAAGGTAGATTAGTGGGTGTCAGGCTGGGGGAGGGGATGGGGTGACTGCTGATGGGCCTGGGGCTTCGATTTGGGGTGATGGAACGTTCTGGAATGAGTGGTAATGGTGACACGACATGGTGAATGGGCTAAAACTGCTGGATGGGACACTTTTAAAGGGGGAGTTGTACCGAACGTGAATTATATCTCAACTTTTACAGAAGGTTTGACAGATCTCTATTGACGCAGGAAGATGTCCTTGATACTTGACCGAATGAGAAAACACTTGGACTTAACAAACCTGCCCGTAGAGAACCCACGAGCACCGAGGGCCTTGGCCCGGCAGGGGGCCGATGGGCGGGGGGCAGGATGGGCCTCGTCAGTGGCGCAGGAGCCGGCCGCCAGCCCACCCTCCTTCTCGGCACCGGGGCTCCCTGCCTGAGGAAGGGGTGGCCATGACCGTGGTCCCAGGTGAGGCCACACAGCAGCCACTGCCCAGGGAGGGGCCCCGCTTCTCCTAAGCACAGGTCTGCCTCTAACGAGGCCCACCCAAGTCCCCCCGCTCCCCAAAGACTCAGCCCTGGTGAGGGGTAACCTGCCATCAGCCCTGTTCCCGCCTGGAGCAGGGACTCTATTTTCACAAAGGAAACCACGGCTGCCGCCTCCTGTCTCACCCTCCTCCCGGCCACACAGACCCTGTGGCCTGGGCGTGAAGCTGGGGGCCCAGGCACCAAGTTGCGGGGGTGCTCCCAGGGGATGGTTCGTGGGGTCACTCCACCTCTCCTGTCCGACAATTTTCACAGAACACATGCTCCCTGCCACTCTCTGGATGAGGCACCCGAGCTATGAGCGTCCGTCCGGGCAGGCCCAGGACACAGGGCCAGCCCTGCCTGCCCTGGATGGAGAGAATCGGGAAACCTCCCATGCCTGCTCCTGCCAGCCGTCTGGTCGGGCAGGGGGCTCCGGCGGGTGGCGAGGGACCCGCATTCCAGCAAACACCATGGGGTCCCCTATCACAGCTCCCCAGACCTCCCACCACTGGAAGGGAAGGTGGCACCCACCTCCCGGGGTCACTGGGACCAGAGACCTGGGAGTGCTGCTGGACCCCTCCTTCTCCAGGCCAGCCCTGGCCCCCGCATCCCCTGCTCTCTCACCTCAGGCCCTCACCTCCCAGGGGAGCCGGAGGGAACCTGAAATCACATGCCCCCCAGCCCCAGCTTGGAGCTGTCCCCTGCTTTTCCCCTCCGCCAGCCCCCTGCTTGGGGCAGGGAGGCAATGACCATCTTGGAGCACTCCAGCCTCCCAGGCCTCTGCACTGGCCTGGACCCACTTCCCACTGCCTGGCCTGCCCCTCCCTGTGCCACTCTCAGGGCTTGTCTGGTGTCAACTTTTCCCGGAGGCCCTCCCTGATGGCCCCAACGTCAACCAGGCACCCCATTGTCAGTCCCACCCCTCTCAGTGTATGTAACCACTGGTAATGGGGTGACAGGTGCTGGTGTGACAGAGGACAGCCTAGGTCACACTCTTGGCTGAAGGTCCAGGACTGGGAAGTGCCGGACACCCAGCAGACGCTGCAGAGGCTGGACGTGGGGACCTTCCGAAGCCCTTGGAGCCAAACAGAAAAAGCACACAAGCCTGCCTGGAGTTAACCCACGGGGCGGCTCCTGGCTGGAGCCTCCCCATCCACCCAGGAGGAGGAAACCCCAAGGATTTAGGCCTTCTAAAGCGCCAGTGAGGGAGTGACCTCAGACAGAGGCAATGAAGGAGAATGGACACACGTGTCCCAAAGGGACACTGCTTGCAGTGTCACTTTCAATGGCAGAAGTGACAAGGTCCCGGCCAACTGCAGCACCCTCTTGGGGGCCCCCAGTCTCGCTCCCCACCGCCGCCCTGCACTTGTCGGAAAGCAGAAGCCGAGCCCTTCCTGTGGCCATGCCTTCCCTGCTTGCTTCTCCTCCCAACACAGGGCTAGCAAAGCCTCCGGGAGCCCCAGGGGCTGGCTAGGTGGGGTGGCGGGCCTGCCTCTCCTCCGCCTCACCCAGCCAGGTTCTGGGCCCACGACCGGCCGCTCAACCCCCAGCACCTGCGGGCATTCAACACGTGGCAGATGCCCCACATGCTTCCTTTTCACTACGGACCAGAAGGCGCCCCAGGGTCCCGAAGGCAAGGGGAGGGAGCTATCAAAGCTGGCTCAGAAACAAACGAATCTTCCACCCGTCAGGAAAAAACAAAAAAAAGGAAGGGAGAAGACAAACAGCAGGTGGCCGGCCGCCTAGAGCTGGGCTGCGGACCGCCCACGCGCTCTTTGTTCCACGGAGGGGATCCCGGGCCCAGGGCAGTCCCTCCCTCCGATTCGGGGGTGTGTGGGGGGGACTCTGAAAGCCTCAGACCCCCAGTCATGTCCACGCAGAGGCCAGTGTGTGCTGGGCTCGGTGTTTCGGTCCCCGATCTCTGCGACCGCAGGAGACACACGCCCACGGAGGGCGGAGGGGCCACCAGGGAAGCCGCATCCCGAGGCGCGCCCCTCGCCGAACCCCCAGCGCCAACCCTGCTCCCCGAAACCCCAGCTCGCCCGCCACCCGCCTCGGGCCGCGCGCGACCTCGGGAGCG
>NW_025801141.1:0-1138 GCF_021613505.1 Equus quagga | reverse complement strand
CCTAGATTTGGGAAGTTCTCTTCAATAATTTCGTTAAGCACACTTTCTGCTCCATTTTCCTTTTCCATATTCTCGGGAATTCCTATGATCCTTATGTTCTTACTCCTCATTGAATCCATTATTTCTCGGAGATTTTCCTCATTTTTTTAATTCTTAGTTCTCTTTCTTCCTCTGTCTGGTACCATTCAGCCTGTCTATCTTCGATTATGGTAATTTGCTCCTCTATGTTGCCTACACGGGCATTCAGGGAATCCATATTCTGTTTTATCTGGTCCATTGTGTTTTTCATCTCAAGTAATTGTTTGATTCTTCTTTATGATTTCAATCTCTTTTGTAAAGTAACTCCAGAACTCGGCTTGTTTCTCTATCTTTCTCTCTACCTCATTGAGTTTTTTGATTATAGCTTTCCCCCCATCAGCAGGTCTCCACTGAATCAGCGGCAGGAGTCCTCGATGGTCCCCCGGTCACGCGGCCCCTTCCACGCTCCTTCCCGACTCGTGCCGCAGCGATCACAGACTCTAGGGGAGGGAGCGATGTTCTCTCTACCGTTCCAGCACCTCCGAAGGTGTAAGCAAGGTTTATGATCTCCACCTTCTTGGTATTGTAGGTCTCTAACCAGCTGGCATTATGTTTATTCTCTGAAATTCAGTTCTTCCAATCTTTTGCTGTATTTTGGAGGGGAGAGAATCCCGGGTCAGCTCACCCTGCCATTTTACTCCTATGCTCGAGTAGAAGTCAGGCTTGAGAGGCAAGATGGAGGAGAGATTGGATGAGAAAGAAAAGTTGAGTAGCTGGCAGCTTCCACTTGCAGGATAAGAATGTGATGTTTGCCACCCTTTGTTAGATGGCTGGAAGAATCCTTAGCACCAAGATGTGGAAATTAAAGATAGTGTGGAACAGCGGTTGCAAAGTCACATGACTATGGGAGCCAGGTGGCGCCACAAAGGGAATGGAGATGGGGTGACTGTGTTGAAAGTAAACACCTCCTTGCTATTCAGCTCCTGTCAGTTTTTTGCCACGAGGACACATGGGCCCAGCGTTGCCAGATCTTCTGATTTTCAAGAGAAAGTAAAAAACTTGATGTTTCTCTAAATTTCCCAATTTTCCAAACACTATGTGAGCCAAATACAATGTTTTT
>NW_025801140.1:0-1459 GCF_021613505.1 Equus quagga | reverse complement strand
CAATACTAAATGTTTTTCAATTGTTTCATATCTGGTCAAGTTAGGATTTATGAACCTCATTTTATTTTTCCTGACAAGATTGGCCCTCAGCTAATATCTGTTGCCACTCTTGCTCTTTTTGTTTTTCTCCCCAAAGCCCTGGTACATAGTTGTATATTCCAGCTGTAAGTCCTTCTATTTCATCTATGTGAGCCACCACCACAGCATGGCTACTGACAGACGAGTGGTGTGGTTCCACGCCTGGGAACCAAACGTGGCCGCCAAAGTGGAGTGCGCCAAACTTTAACCACTAGGCCATCAGGGCTGGCTCATTAAGAACCTCATTTTTAATTTGTGATAAAGCTTTACAACTTGATAATTTCAAAAAACTCAACAAACTGCAAGCCCCTGTTAATAAACATCTTAATAAAAAAATTCAAATACTACAAAATATGTTTTTTGAATGTTGGAATTATATTAGAAATCAGTAACACAAAGGCATCTCAAAAATTCCCAAATGTTTGGAAACTGATAACAAGGGAGATTAGAAAGTATTTTGAATGGAGTGAAAATGAAAACATGACATACCAAAATTTGTGGGATGCAGCTAAAACAGTGCGTAGAGGGAAACATATATAAAACACTCATATCAGAAAAAGCTAGAAAGGTCTCAAATCAATGCTATAAAACTCTTCCAGAAAATAGAAGAGAAAGGAACTCTTCCCAACTCACTCTATGAGGCCAGCATCACCCTGGTACCCAAACCGATGACAGTCTAAGGTAACACAGACCAGCATCCTTCATGAACACAGACACAGAAAGTCATTCAAAAGTCTCAAAATCACTGACCTAAGCTTTCACCTTCAGAAGCTAGAGAAAGAGCAGCTATCCAAATTATGCACAGAAAAAGGAAATAAGAGCAGAAATAAAGTAAACAGACAATAGAGAGAGAAAAAAAAGAAAAGTCAATGAAACCAAATCTGATTCTTCGAGCTGAACAATCACATTGATGAATGCCTAGCCAAATAGATTCAGAGACAGAGAAGACACACATTACCAAAATCAGGAACAAAAAAGAGGATGTCACTACTGATACTAAGACACTGACAGGGTAAAGGAACATTATGAACGACTCTGCACTAATAAATTCAACAACACAGATGAAACGGACAAATTCCTTACACCTACCACTGGAGCTCACTCAAGGAGAGAGAACCAGAATCAAAGTGAAATATACAGTCAAGAATGGCCACATCAGGAGCCAGAGCATGTTAAGCATGGGTATCGTTTTGCCATTATACAATTCTGAGCACATTACTGTTCAGAAATCTCAGACTACTTCGAGTTCTTTCTGATGCCCTAACCCAGCACTGTAATCTCCTGGCTCATGAGAATGATGTTCTGTAAACCTAGAAATTCTGCTTCTGGCCTTGTCCTTAGTCAGTGAAAGACAAGGGGCTAATTCACAGCCAATGGGCTA
>NW_025801139.1:0-1424 GCF_021613505.1 Equus quagga | reverse complement strand
CTTCCAATCCATGTGCAAGGAATGTCTTTCCATCTCTTTATGTCATCATCAATTTCTTTCAAGAAAGTCTTGTAGTTTTCATTGTATAGATCCTTCACTTCCTTGGTTAAGTTTATCCCAAGGTATTTTATTCTTTTCGTTGCGATTGTGAATGGGATTGAGTTTTTGAGTTTTTTTTCTGTTAGTTCATTGTTAGTGTATAGAAATGCTACTGATTTATGCATGTTAATTTTATACCCTGCTACTTTGCTGTAGTTGATTATTTCTAATAGATTTTCTATGGATTCTTTGGGGTTTTCTATATATAAGATCATGTCGTCTGCAAACAGCAAGAGTTTTACTTCTTCGTTACCTAGTTGGATTCCTTTTATTTCTTTTTCCTGCTGAATTGCTTTGGCCAGCACCTCCAGTACTATGTTGAATAGGAGTGGTGAAAGTGGGCACGCTTGTCTTGTTCCTGTCCTCAGAGGGATGGCTTTCAGTTTTTGTCCATTGAGTATGATGTTGGCTGTGGGTCTGTCATATATGGCCTTTATTATGTTGAGGTACTTTCCTTCTATACCCATTTTATTGAGGGTTTTTATCATAAATGGGTGTTGGATCTTGTCGAATGCTTTCTCTGCATCTATTGAGATGATCATGTGGTTTTTGTTTTTCATTTTGTTGATGTAGTGTATCACGTTGATTGACCTGCGGATGTTGAACCATCCCTGTGTCCCTGGTATAAATCCCACTTGATCATGGTGTATAATCTTTTTGATGTATTGCTGTATTTGGTTTGCCAAAATTTTGTTGAGGATTTTTGCATCTATGTTCATCAGTGATATCGGCCTGTAGTTCTCCTTCTTTGTGTTGTCCTTGTCAGGTTTGGGGATCAGAGTGATGTTGGCTTCATAGAATGTGTTAGGGAGTACTCCATTTTTCTCAATTTTCTGGAACAGTTTGAGAAGAATAGGTATTAAGTCTTCTTTGAATGTTTGGTAGAATTCTCCAGAGAAACCGTCTGGTCCTGGACTCTTATTTTTGGGGAGGTTTTTGATTACCGTTTCTATTTCCATACTTGTCATTGGCCTATTCAGATTCTCCATTTCTTCCTGATTCAGTTTGGGGAGATTGTAGGAGTCTAGGAATTTGTCCATTTCTTCCAGGTTGTTCAATTTGTTGGCATATAGTTTTTCATAGTATTCTCTTATGATCTCTTGTATTTCATTGGTATCTGTTGTGATTTCTCCTCTCTCATTCCTAATTTTATTTATTTGCGATTTCTCTCTTCTTTTTTTGGTGAGTCTGGCTAAGGGTTTGTCAATTTTGTTAATTCTTTCGAAGAACCAACTCTTTGTTTCATTGATCCTTTCTATTGTCTTTTTTGTTTCAATATCGTTTATTTCTGCTCTTATTTTTATTATTTCCCTCCTTCTACTGAC
>NW_025801138.1:0-7043 GCF_021613505.1 Equus quagga | reverse complement strand
CACCTTGAAATCTGTATTTCCTAATGCTAGTAATCTGATCCGCACGCGTGATGCTAGCCTGTGAAGCCCGGGTCGCCCAAGTGGATGTGGGCACTTACCTGCTACACCACAGCCCGGCCCCAAATTGGACTTTTGGACCAACCTTTGGCCTGAATTTGGGAAGATGTTGGCCTGCTTCGATCATTCGTGAAGGGAAGCGGTAGTAACATCAGGGTCGGTAACATTTGCCATTGAATCATGATTTGGCTCGGACCATGTTCTCTTGGTAGTATTCCTCTTCATCTCTTTGCAAAGGTCTACGTTTCTGTATCATCATTAAGCATTTGGAGGCGATTGCTAATCCTTGGATGTTCATCTTCTCTAATCTCTTTCAGCCTCCAAAGCTTTAGGCCGTAAATCTGCACCCCTTTTTGGAGTTTTGAATTTATGTGAATTGATTTCCGTAACCCTGCATTCTAAAATCCTATAGCTTTAAAATCTACATCCTCATAGATTTAGACTTCTGTGTAGGCTACATCATCTTCACCAGCATAAGCCTAATTACAGGCCCTCACCACACACTTGTGCCTAATCAACTCTTTGTCCCTCCGTCCCCAGACCCCCTTCCCCTCTGGGAACTGCCAATCCTATGTCACGTGCTACCTGTTTGTTGGTCCATTTTTCCTCTTCTCCTTGCACGTGAGATCCTGTGGTATTTGACCTTACCCCAGGGCTTGTTTCAGTTCCCCTGATACCCTCAGGAGCCATTCAGGTGGTCACAAATGGCTGCACTGCATCTGTTCCTACAGCTGAGTGCTATGCCATTGTGTGGCTATAGCCCATCTTCCTTCTCCATTCGTCCCTTGATGGGCATCAGAGAGGCTTCCAAGTGTTGCATATCGGGAGTAAGGCTGTGGAGAATACAGCAATGCATGGATCTCTGTGCATTAGTGTTTCCAAGATCTTTGGATATATACGCCACAGAGGAATACCTGGATCATACGGTAGATGGATTCTGAAAATTCTGAGGCAATTCCACACCACTTCGCGTAGTGGCTGCACCGGTTTACACTCCCACCAGCAGTTCAGGAGGCTTCCCTTCTTTCCACCTCCTCTCTGAAACTTGTTGGTTCCTGCCTTCATCCTTATAGCCATTCTGACCACTGTGAGCTGCTATCTCAGTGCCGTTCCTATTTGCATTGAGCAGAGACTTAATGTTGATGAGCATGCTTTCATACAGCCTGTTGGCCATCTTTCTATCTTCCTGGGAGAGCTGTCTGTTTCCATCTTTTGCCCTGGATTTATTGGGCTCGCTGTTTTTTTTCCTGTGAAGACGTATGAGTTTATTGGATCTTATGGCTGTTCACCCCTTCTCCGATGTGCGGTTTGCAAACATCTGCTGTCAGTTGTTGCACAGTCTTTGCAGTCAGTCGATGGTGTCGTTGGCTGGGCAGAAGCTTCTGCGTTGGATGGAGTCCCGCTTGTTTCTTGTTTCCCTTGCCCAGTCACACATGCTTCTTCCAAACAGGTGGCTAAGCCACATGGCAAAGAGCAAGCTGCCTGCGTTTTCTCCTAGAAGCTGCACGTTTTCAAGTCTTCCGTTCAAGGCTTTAATCCATTTCGAGGTGGTGTGTGTCCCTGGTGTAACATCACGGTCTACTCCCACTGTGTTCCATGTGGCTGTGCTGTTTTCCCAGCACCATTTCTTGTCCCGACTCTCCTTTCTCTGCTGTCTCCTCTTGGCTCCCTGGTCGAAAATGGGCTCTCCATATGTGTGTCAGTTGACCTCTGGGCTCTCGATTCTGTTCCATGGGTCTGTGTGCCTCTTTTGGGCGCCAGGCTGTGCTGTTTCCATACCTAGCACTTCGTCCTATATCTGGAAATCAGAAAGTGTGATGCCTGCTGCTTTGCCCGTTTTCCTCAGTATTCCTTTGGCTATTCAGTGTCTTTTGTTGCGGTATAGAAACTCTAGGATTCTCTCTTCCATTTCTGTGGGAAATAGTGCTGCAACTTTGACTGGGACTGCATGGAATCCAGAGATGGCTTTATGTGGTATGGACGCTTCAAGTGTGTTAGTTCTTCCATTCGAAGAACATGGAATAGCCTTCTGTCTCCTTGTGTCTTCTGGAGTTTCTTCCCCAGAATCTTTGCTGGATTTCGGTTTCCATAGCTTTCTCCTGTTTGGCCAAGGTTATTGCTAGATATCTTTTACTTCTTACTGGCATGCTTTCTTTTTTGAGGTTCAATTTTTCAATTCTTTGCAACTTTCGATTGGCTTTGTTTTGGCAGAAGTTTATGGCTGTGCTCACATCTGCGGGCCATGCTGCTGTATTTGCTGTGGAAGAGTGGAGCTGTCTAATGTCGCTTCCCATCTACCTCTACATTACCTCACACATCTGCCCCAGAATGGCTGGACGAGCCGTGAGGATGCTCACCCGCAGGATTCCATGTGGCCGAAGCCGGGCTCCCAAACCAGAATGTGCGGACTTCACCACTTCCCCACTGGCCGGCCCCTTTCGTGTTCCATTGGCAACCTGCAGTTGAGTGGGATGTGACTTGAATATGCTACTTGAGCCCACGTCTGGCCCTGTGTAGATGAGGCCAGCTTCTTTTTCTGGCCCTGTGTGATGTCGGAGGATTTGTCAGAATCGTGTGTCTGCTGTCCTATCTAGCTTCGTGGATGCAGGCTTTCAGAGCCCGCGTGGAGCAGTCCCATAACTCACCCTTCCCAGTTAGTCCAGGTTTGACCTTCGCTGCAGTTTTTGGCGTTGTGACTTTCTCGGACTTGCAAACGTCCAGTCAGAGTCTGTCTAATGACTGAAGTCTTTCACTGTGGATTATTCAGATGTGATTTCTATTGGCCTTCCATTTTCAGGGAGTTTTTTCTCTTTTCCAAAGTCTAATCATTACAGTCTTTCTGACCTATCTCTCTTCTATATGCTTATCAGTCCGTTCTCCTTCATTGCAAGCTATGACTTTTGTATTTCTCTAATCACCATATGTTCTGTATGCCGAGGTCTGAGTCTTTTCGTGATTGCTGCGTGTTGTCTTGGAATTTCCGTCGGTCACCTGTAGGAAACTGCTATCCTGGCCGAGGTGACACTGAGCCCTGAGAACATGTGGTCGTCTTGGTTGCTTTGACATTCTGAGATCAGAAACTCCAGATTCGAGGTTGTGCTGGCAACCGCCTTCACGGACATTATGTTTCCGAGACATATTAGAGAAATCTGATGAACTCCACTGCAGGTAAGATACTTTTCTGTCTCATTTCTGGATTTGGGAAGTTTCGAACTTTACTCCCGATCCTTGAGTGCTCCACTAGATTACGTCTAGATACTGGCTTACTATATTTCTATAGAGTGTTTTAATTGTTCGATTTACATCCTCAGCTCTGGCATGTTTATTTTTCTATAAACATAATTGTAATGTTCTAATTTTGAGCCAACCTCCTTACATATGCTGTCAATACACGATATTAATAATCATTCTACTTCAAGAGATATGGGGAGAGAATTTCACTGAAGGCAAACCAAGCATACTAGCCTGGTAGGGCAGCCCTCACAAAGCAACAAAGCCGTCTGGAATAGGGTGCTTCTCAGCTCAATTCTGGAGCCCTGTCAAACAATGGGACATACAAGAAGCATGACGGGGGTCCATTCCTTCAAGGGTTCAAAGAGATATCTTGTGACACATTAGCATGTACCCAATGGGCCTCTGTAATGCCAGAGCTATGGAAAGTGAGACTTCTCTTCAATGAATGCTAGGGGCATAGGAAAGGAAGCATCAATCATTGTCTACCGTGTCCTCAGGAGATCATTCTTAATTTTGGATTATGATTAAGGCAGAAGGACAATGTAGGTCTGATAAGCCCCAAGTCCAGCCTCTGGTTTCAAATCAAGTTTCAAGCTTGCATCAGCATGGCCTCCCCATACACTTAAGTAGATTACAATGTTCTCCACTCAGCGCTTGTCCCCCTATTATTGCTTCCTCACAATGACTTCTTTCTTACCCCTTTAATCAGCGTGTATTCTCTCTCAAGTTTCAGTGCCTGGTTTCTGTTTTTAAATTCTCTTCTGGGTATCTCTACCTTGAGTATTGTAGCCTAGTACAATCCTCAGACTATAACCATGAGGCCATCTTGGGTGACATGTTCACTGTGATGTCATAAACTCCCTCAAACTTCTAAGTTGTCCCAGCATCTTCTATGCACATGACTACTCTCCCTTTGCAGCTTGAATAGTTTTCCATTTCCTGGATTTCTTGTGGGTTTCTAACTTTATCCTTGAACTTTTAAATGTCTACTACATTTTCTCTAGACATGGTTTCTTTACTTTAAGTTTATCCTGGGTTTTATCTGTTACATTTTGTGAATATGACCGAATGTGTAGACTTTCCCTAGTGAAAGTCCTGGAGTCCATCCAAAGTTGAAGTTGCCCACTGAAGCCTCTGATGTGCAATGATCGTGTCATCTCATGCAGTCCGCCAATTCTACCTATGCAGGTCACATCACTTCCTTCAGTCTGTATTTAGGGAAGTGTACCAGATGTGTCATAGATTGCAATATTTTCATGTTTTTTTCTATTGCCTATCTATAATGTATGCTCACAATTTCGACTTCTTTGTGATCTCTGTGCACACCATACCATGAAATCTATCTTTCCCAACGTTACTAATCTGATCAGCACCAGTGATGCGAATCCATGAATCCCAGGCCACCCAATAGGAATGTGGGCACTTACACTCCTGAACACATGGCTGGCCCTGAATTTTACTTGTGGACCCATATTTTTCCTGAACTTGGGAAGAAGATGGCCTGCTGTGATTATTCGTGAATGTAATTAGTAGTAACATCATAGACGGTAACATTTTCCCTTGGTTCATCTGTTTAGCACAGAACACATTCTCTTCATAGTATTCCCCATAATCTATTTGCAATGGTTTTCTTTCTGTAGCATCATTAAGCATTTGGAGGAGACACACAGTCCTTGGAAGTTCATCTACTCTAATCTCTTTCAGCCTCAAATCCTTTATGCCCCAAATAAGCACACCTTTTTGGATTTTTGCATTCCCTCTGGGAATCACCAATCCAAAGTGAAGGCTGACATCCAAAGCTAGAGTGCTCAGTTTGGCACCAGTGAAATTCTCTCCCATCTCTGGCCGTAGAAGATTATTGACTATGTGTTTTGACAGCATATGTGAGGAAGGTGGCTGAAAATTAGAACATTACACTTATATTTAACGAAAAATAAACATGCCAGAGCTTAGGGTGTAAATCAAACAACTTACAAACCCTACAGAAATAAAGTAAAGCAGTCTCTAGATGTAATCTACTAGAAGGATCATGGATCCAGGGTCAAGTTCCAGCCTTCCCAAATTTAGAAAAGAGACATAAAAATATCTTACCTGGAGACAGGAATTCTCTACTTTGTCTCAGAAACATTATGTCCATAAGGTGGTTGCCTGGACAACCTAGAATTTGGAGTTTCTGATCTCAGAATGTCAAACCAACCAAGATGACCTCATGTTCTCAGTGCTCAGTTGGACCTAGGCTAGGATAGCAAAGATTCCTTCAAGTGAAGGATGGAAATTCAAAGGCAATGCCCAACAATCATGAAAACACTCACACATCAGCCTAGAGAACATATGGTGATTAAAGAAATACAAAATTCATAACTTGGAATGAAGGAGAACGGACTGATAAGCGTATCTATGGGAGATAGCTGAGAAAGACAATGATGATTGATGTGGATTAAGGCTGCCCCAGCTCGAAAAGCCCAAGGTTACCTGGCCTACATGTCAAAGCATATGACCCGCTGAATTTTTTTTGGTATGAATTAGAGGCGCCCCAGCGAGAGAAGCCCAGGCGATGCTCACCTACATGCCAATCTATATGGCCAAATTCGTATCTAATGTTATACGACCACACAATAAGCAGACTCCATCTGTACTGAAGTCATTTAATGGCTTTTTACATCATCTTTTCTTTTTCCAGTAAAAATGTCATGTACCCATGCCTTATAAAATTTTCCCTTACCCTCAACTCAGGGCAGCAGCAGGACATCTGACTGCCCATGGCTCCTTTCCCCATGCAGCAGCAGCAGCTATTCACTGCCCATGGGTCCAGTTCCCATGCCTGCAGCTCTTCACTACCCATAGGTCCTGTCCCCATGAAGCAACTCTTTACTCCCCATGGGTCCTGTCCCTATGTTATCCTGTACCATTCTCTAAATAAAAGAGCACCTCTGCGAGGCCTTGAGAGATCAAGAAATCTTTCTTCCGACTCATCAGCTCGCTGACCCACCATCATATATTGTGGCCCCCCTACCGGGAACTTGCTTCATCGGTTTCTGAGCTCAACTTCTGGTAAGTGCCCTTTTCTTCCTTGTGCCTCTCTCTGTTTCGAGGATGAATCTAAATTCACTTCTCCATCAGGAATTGTCTTGGATAGCTGTAAGAATCCACGTTTGCTGCCCATGGCTACCCTATGGGGCAAATCATGGCATTCAGCTTGAAGAGAATCAGTACCTTAAGCCTAAGGGCGATGTGGAGTGAATTACTCCATTCCTTCCTGACTCTATCTCTAATATACAAATTTTAGGTGGGCACGGGTCGGCCACTTAAGTCATTAGGATGGTCAGCAATCTGCAAGACTCCCCTGTAATGTTTCTTTTCCTAAGGTTGGATTGGGATACCTCCCATGGCACCTGACCATGCTCTGAACTGTGTGAATGTCCCAATTGGGACTCCAGTTCAAGGAAAGTACCAAAGTCTAACCTTTGGTTGCGTATAGGAAGCCCTTCTCGGAGAATGCCTCCAACACGCAATTGGGTAGAATGTCCCCCAGAGCGGCGGAAAATGCCTCACTAATTTTCTCCATCCTGTTCTCTCTTGAACTTCTCCCTTTGTCTTGGGGACCATTCACCAGGCACCTATTACTGCCAGGCAGAATAGGAAGGATCTTCACCAGGCACCTGTAACTTCCAGGCATACCAGGGAAGATATGCAATGGATGCAATTCTGGGGGACACCCCCATCACCCCTTGTTATAGGAACCCCACAGTAGG
>NW_025801137.1:0-3756 GCF_021613505.1 Equus quagga | reverse complement strand
AGAGATACCCAGAAACAGCTTTGACAAACAGAAAGCGGGCACAGAAACTGGAAGAGATAAAACAGAGTCTGATTCAAGGGATAAGAAAGGAATCCTTGGCCAGAACCAAGAAGAGAGGGACAAGCACTGAGAGGAGAACATTGTCATCTATTCAAGTCTACGGGCAGGCCATGCTGACTCAAGCTTGAAACTTGATTGGAAACAAGAGGCTGGACTTGGGGCCCATCAGAACTACAGTGCCCTTCTGCCTTAAGCATAATGCAAAGTCAAGAATGATGTCTTGAGGATATTGAAGAGAAGAATCGATGCCTCCATTCCTAGGCCCCTAGTACCCTTTGAAGATCAGTCTCACTTTCAATAGTTCAGGCATCACGGGGGCCCACTGGGTACATGCTAATGTGTCCCAAGAGATGTCTTGAAAGCCTTGAAGCAATGGAGCCCTGTCATGCTTGGGGTATGACTCGTTGTTTGGAAGGGCTCTACAAGTGTGCTGAAAAGCAGCCTTTTCCAGAGGGATTTGTTCCTTTGTTACGGTTGCCCTCCCAGGCTGGAGTGCTCAGTTTGGCTCCAATCAAGTTCTCTCCCCCTAAATCTTGCCAAAGAAGTATTATTGATTATGTGTTTTGACCCCGTATGTGAGGAAGTTGGCTGAAAATTAGAACATGACAATTCTGTTTCAAATGAAATAAACAGGCCAGGACTGAGGATGTATGGCAAACAAACGGCACACCCTATAGAAATAAATTACGCCCGTATCTAGATGGAACCTAGGGGAACGTTCAAGGATCAGTGGTCAAGCTTGAAACTTCCCAAATCCGGAAAAAGACAGAAAAATATCTTTCCTGGAGAGAGGAATTCATCAGATTTGTCTAATTTGTCTCGAAACATTATGTCTGTGAGGGTGTTGCCAGGACCCCTGTGAATTTGGAGTTTCTGATATCAAGATGTCAAACCAATCCAGACGACCACTTGTTCTCAGTACTTAGTTTGACCTAGGCTAGGATAGCAAAGATTGTCACCAGTGACCGGTGCAAATTCCAAGAGAACAACCAAGAATCACGAAAGCAGTCACACCTCTGCCTAGAGAACATACGGTGATTAAAGAAATACAAAACTAATCACTTGGACTGAAGGAGAACGGACTGGTAAGCATGTCTAAGGTAGATAGCTAAGAAAGACCATGATGAGTATACTATGGAAAAGAAAAAAATGTTCCCAGAAAATGCAAGGCAAACAGAAATCACACCTGAATAATGGACAATGAAAGATGTCAGTCTTTGGACAGACTCTTCTTGAACGTTTGAAAGTCAGAGAAATTCACTAGCCAAACACGGCAGCAAAGGTCAAGCATGGGCTAACTGGGAAGGGTGAGTTATGAGACTGCTCCAAGCGGGCTCTGAAACCCTGTGTCCATGAAGCTTTGTGGGACAGAAGACACACAATTATGACAAATCCTCTGAAATCACACTGTAGGTGAAAAACAACCTGGCCTCATCTACGCAGTGCCAGAGTTGGGCTCAAGTAGCATATTCAAGTCCCATTGCAGTCAAATGCAGGTGGCCAATGGAACATGAAAGCGACCGGCCGGTGGTGCAGCAGTGAGGTCCACACCTACTGCGTAGGTAGCCCGAGGTGGGTCGGGTGGATTCCTGGGCGTGAGTCTGCTCACCACTGCTTCAGTCACTGGGGGGCAGGCGTCCGAGTTAGTGTAGAGTCAGAGGGGAAGGGACGTTAGACAGGGCCAGACTTCCACAGCATATACAATAGTGTAGCAGGCAGATGTAAGCTCAGCGATGCACTTGTGCCAAAACAAAACCAATTAAAACTTGCAAAGAATAGAAAAACCAAAGCTAAAAAAAATATAATACAGCCTGCCAGTGAGAATAAGATCTCTATGAAGAAACTTAGCAAAACAGGTGAAAGGTATTTCAATCGAGAGCTAGCAAACGTTTGGGGAAAGAAATTCAAGAGGCACAAGGAGAAAGAAGGATATTCGAGGATCTAGGAATGGAACAATTAACACACTTGAAACGTCCGTACCGGAGAAAGGAATCTCTGGATTTCATTCAATCCTAGTCAAAGTTACAGCAGTATTTGCGACAGAGACAGAAGAGGGAACCCTAAAGTTTCTAGCCAGCAACAAGAGACCCTGAATAGGCAAAGGAATCCTCAGGGAAACGAACAAAGCAGCACGTTTCACACTTTCTGATTTCAACATAGAGGACGTAGTGCTAGGTACCACAACGGCACAGTCTTGGCCCAGAAACAGGCACACAAACCCATGCAAAAGAATTGAGAGCCAAGAGCCCAAATCAAAAGTACATGGACAGCCCCTTTTCGAGCAGGGAGCCAAGAGGAGACAGCGGAGAAAGGAGAGTGTCTACAATAAGCGGTTCTGGGAATCCTGCACAGCCACATGGAACACATCGAGAAAAGACCATGATGTTACACCTGGCACTCACACCATCCCGAAATGGATAAGAGCCTTGAATGGCAGACTTGAAACCGTGAACCTTGTAGGAGAAGACCTAGGCAGAGTGCTCTTTGCCATCTGAGCCGCCTATTAGGAAGAAGCATGTCTGACTGTGAAAGGGCAACAAAGTAAACAAGAAACAAACGGGACCACATCAAGTGCACACCCTTCTGCCCAGTGAAGGAAACCATCGACTCAATGCAAAGACACCACAACAACTGGGAAAGGATGTTTGCAAACTACACATTGGACACGGGGTGAAAAGCCCAAAGATACAATCAACTCACACGTCTCCACAAGAAAAAAAACAAGAAGCCAATGAAAACCTGGGCAAAAGATGGAAACAGAGATTTCTCCCAAGAAGAACTAAAGAGGGCCAACAGGTGCATGAAAACTTGTTCAACATCATTAAATCTCAGTCCAAGGCAAACCCAAACTGCAAGGACATAGCAGCTCACTGTGGTCAGAATGGCTATAAGGAAGCAGACAGGAAACAACAAGTGTCCAGGGGAGGTGGAGAAAAGGGAAGCCTCCTGCAGTGCTGGTGGGAGTGGAAACAGGTGCAGCCACTACTCCAAGCGGTGTGGAACTGCCTCAGAAATTTAAGAATCCATGTCACATATGATCCAGCTATTCCTATGCGGCGTGTTGACCCAACGAACTCAGAAACACTACTGCATAAAGACATGTGCACCACTGAGTTCAGCACAGCCTTACTCCCGCTATCCAAGACTTGGAAGCCGCCCTGGTGCCCATCAAGGGACGAATGGAGAAGGAAGATGGGCTATACTCATTCAATGTCATACCACTCAGCCAGAACAAAGGAGGCAATCCAGCCATGTGTGACCACCAGAATGGCTGTGAGGGTTTTAGGGGAAGTGAAACAAGCCCCCGGGAGAAAGTCAAATACTGTCGGATCTCACTTACAAGGGGAAGAAAAAACGAGCACTAACCAAAAGGTGGCACGGGTCATTTGATTGTTGGTTCCCAGAGGCAAAGCGCAGGGGTGGGGAAGGGTGAAAGAGATGATGAGGCACAAGTGTGTGATGAGGGCCTATGATTCAGCTTACGCTGGTGAAGATGATGTAAACTACACGGATGGTTAAATCCATGACGATGCATATCTGAAAGAAATAGGATGTTCTAATGCAGGGTATGGCAATAAATTCACCTAAAATTAAAAATCCAAAAAGGGGTCCAGAATGACTGTATAAAGCTTTGGGGGTTGAAAGATATTAGAGAAGGTGAACTTCCAAGGATGGAAAATCACCCCAAAATGCTTA
>NW_025801136.1:0-3853 GCF_021613505.1 Equus quagga | reverse complement strand
CCAGTCACACATGCTTCTTCCAAATAGGCGGCTACCCCTGATGGCAAAGAGCAACCTGCCTGTGTTTTCTCCTAGAAGTTTCACTGTTTCAAGACTTCCGTTGAAGGCTTTAATCCATTTCGATGTGGTGTGTGTGCCTGGTGTGACATCATGATCTACTCTTATTGTGTTACATGTGGCTGTGCAGTCTTCCCAGCACCATTTATTTTAGAGACTCTCCTTTCTCCACTGTCTCCTCTTGCCTTCCTCATTGCAAATGTGCTGTCCATATATGTGTGAGTTGACCCTTGGGTTCTGCATTCTGTTCCATTGGTCTTTGTGCTTGTTTTTGGGACCAGGCTGTGCTGGTTCGGTACCAAGCGCTTTGTCCTACATGTTGAAATCAAAGTGTGATACGTCCTGCTTTGTTCGTTCTCCTCAGAATTCCTTTGGGTATTCAGGGTCCCTTGTTGCTGGATAGAGACTTTAGGATTTTCTCTTCTATTTCTGTGGGAAAGATTCATGTAAATTTGACTGGGATTGCATGCAATCCAGAGATTGATTTATCCATTATGGACGTTTCAGGTGTTTTAGATCTTACATTCCTAGAGCACGGAATACCCTTCCATTTCCTTGTCTTTTCTGGAAATTCTTTCCCTAAAGCTTTGCTAGTTTTGGTTTCCATAGCTTGCACCTGTTTGTCTAAGCTTATTCCTAGAAATCTTATTCTTCTTACTTGCATTTTTTTTTCCAGAGGTTCAGTTTTTCTATTCTTTGAAACTTTTCACTGGTTTTGTTTTGGCAGATGTTTATGGCTGTACACAAATCTGGTGGCGATGCTGCTGTATTAGCTGGGCAAGAATGATGCTGTCTGACGTTGCTTCCCATCTGCCACTACACTTCCTTGGACGCCTGCCCCAGAATATCTGGACCATCGTTGAGGAGGTTCACCTCCAGGATTCTGCATGGTCTGCCCTGGGTGCCGACCCAGAATTTGCGGACTTAACCACTGCACCACTGGCCAGCACCTTTCATATTCCATTGGAAACCTGCATTTGATGTGGAATGTGAGTTGAATATGCTATTTGGGACAAATCTTGCACTGTGTAGACGAGGCCAGTTTGTTTTTCTTCTCCACTGTGATGTCAGAGGATTTCTCAGAATTTTGTCTCGGCTATCATGGCAAACATCATTGACACAGGTTTTCAGAGCCCCATTTTAGCAGTCTCATAACTCACCCTTACCATTTAGCCTAGGTTTGACATTTGCTGCAGTTTTGGGGTTTGTGCCTTTCTCTGTCTTTCGAACGTTCAGGGTATTTCTAAAACGGACATCTTTCATTGTGGATTATTCAGCTGTGATTTCTGTGTGCCTTCCATTTTCTGGGACGGTTTTTTGTTTTCCATGGTATAATTGTTGATATGGGCTTGGCGAGCTGAAGACTCGAATGAAAGATTTCTCGGACATTCAAGGTCTGGCATTGGTGCTATTTTATTTAGAGAATAGTACGGGATAGCATGGGGACAGGACCCATGGGTAGTGAAGAGTTGCTGCTGTTCCCTGGGGATGGGACCCATGAGCAGTCAAAGCTCCTGCTGCTGCCCTGAGTTGAGGGTTAGGGCTAGTTTTATAAGTCATGGGTACATGATTTATTTTTACTGGAAAAAGAAATGATGTGGTAAAATTCTTTAAATGATTTCAGTGCAGATGGGGTCTGGTTATTGTGCAGTCATATAACTTTAGATACGGATCTGGCAATATAGATGAGCATGTACATGATGATGCCTTGGGCTTCTCTCCCTGAGTCAGCTCTAATTCCACCGGCTCATATAGTTTGGCATGTACGCCAGATCACCTTGGGCTTCCCTAGCTGGAGCAGCTTTAATACACATCATAAACACCCCCGAACCCATTTGGACTGGAGAGGTTTGGGGATATGGACGATGGTCAGTCTTCTGTAACTACTTATGGCTGTACAAGGTTGCAGAGCTGTCCCTAAATGAGGTCATAGGTACAGGTAGGAAGTTCAGTGGACTGGAAGCCTTCACCTGTGGTGTTCAAGGCTGACAAGGAATACAGAGCCTCTGGAGACGAGAGAATCATTTGACGAGAGGTGGTCCAGGAGGTGAAACTTTTTTCACTTGCCGAAGACAAACAATGAAACAGACAACAAACTATAATAAGAAATACAAGCAGTATGTTTAACCCAATGTATAACGTATTGAAGTTGTGCAGAAACCTGGTCCTGACTTGGAGTTCAACCAATCGTTTAGAGTAAGGGTTGATAAGACATGGATTTAATTTGGTGGTTGGGATAGGAAGCCAGAAATATTTTGACGGTAGTGAGGAATATAGACACAACATTCAGTTTTTATAATGGCATATGTGCCCCCTTGTGCTGCTGTCAAGACATCCAGTGTCATTTGGATTTGGAGGACTGCCTTACACATTTGGGATACTTCTAAATTGAGCAGCGAAATGCTATGTTGTGCGCCATTTAATGCCTTCATATAAATTGGTTTAGGACTTCCATGTGCAAGACGACACTTTCGATACCTAATTGGGGAAGGAAAATTGCGGAAAGATGGTCATACCAGTGGAAGACAGAGCTGGTCCAGAGCTGCTGCAGTTGGGTAGGTTAGCAGGAGGAGATGTAGTAAATATAGTTCTACCCTGCATCCAGACAAAGCCTAGTGTGCATCGTGCAATCCATTTAGGTGGCAGCCAAGGCCATAAATTGGAGCCACATAGCCACTGAGCACCATTAGGGACTAACCAAAGCGTGCTGGGCTGTCTATCCCAGTCAGTCCCCAACCAATCAGTACTTTTTTAAGACTATGATATGAGAACACATATAACAGCGAATTTTTCCCATAGGTCGGCTGTTACTAGGCCATGTATCACAGGTGTGATTGGTTTGTTCCCAACAGAGAGTGACCTTTTACTGAGTTGACACTAGTAGGAGTGAACCAAATACATTCATCCCAAATTTCATATTGTCCATCCTGTGTGTATCGATAAGTTAGGTAATTTACCTTTGGAACTTGTTTCTAATCCACCTGTGACAAGGCAAATCTAGTTAGTCTTTGGGGAGTAGTTTTAAAGGAAAATGTTTGAATGTGGTCAGGGAACTCGCAGGTGTCAGACATAGATGAGCACAAGGAGACATTACGATTAGTAATAGATGAATCTTGCAGAAGAAAGAGCTAGAATCTAATATCCATGAATGCCTACTATAGCTTCTACAGAAACATAATTTTTTCTCTCTTAAATCACCCTCATTTTTACAAAAGATAGCCAAATCAGGTTTAACAGGTTTGCAAGTAAAGTGTAGTTTCAATACAACATGCTAGAATTATTTACATAACAGCTACAAGAATAGCAATTATTTATACAGGCTTTTTTAAGTATGCCTTGCTGGAAATTTTTATGAGGAATCTCGGATTGAACTTTGAAGGCCTCTAGAGGCCAGAAAAGCCAAGCCAAGGATTTGCCATCAGATTTTGCCTGCAGTACTTATAGATTTGAGTGGAGTTCTCTTTCAGGTCCCCCAAAGTATTTGGAGGTTAGTTGCACCTTCCAAATAAGCACGTTTCCTTACTTAACGCATAAGATTGCCAGAATCTCTGTAAACATGGTACCAGACCCGTGTTTCCGAGTGGCTGTATTCCAGAAAGTCCAATCTTTGTTCCTGAAATGCTGTCTTCTCATATCTGAGCTTGTGTGTTTCAAATATGACATTGCAGTCAAAGCCTTGGTAATATAACCAATGTGTCCTGTTATAAGGAGAACAGATTCTTATGGAACTTATGCAAATATTGCCACTAAATAACCATACTCAGTCACAAAGGGTTTCCAAATTCTCGAGGGATAA
>NW_025801135.1:1468-3251 GCF_021613505.1 Equus quagga | reverse complement strand
GTGACCTCACCATTGCTACTTAGTTTATGATCCCTGTCCGCACCGGATCATGAAATCTATATTTCCTAGCACTGCTAATGTGATCTGCACCCGTGATGTGAAACAGTGAGGCCTGGGCCGGCCAAGCGGAACATGGACACTTACCTGCTCCACCACAGGGCCGGCCCTGAATTGGACTTTTGGACCAACCTTTTGCCTGAGCTTGAGAACACGTGGGCCTGTTTGGATTATTCGTGAAGGTGATTAGTAGTAACATCCTGGACGGCAA
This sequence comes from Equus quagga, assembly GCF_021613505.1. Classification (NCBI taxonomy): domain Eukaryota; kingdom Metazoa; phylum Chordata; class Mammalia; order Perissodactyla; family Equidae; genus Equus; species Equus quagga. The sequence goes on along the minus strand of NW_025801135.1, from coordinate 2,983 downwards.
CCTTTTCCGTTGGTGCGTGGGTTTAGCACTCCGCATGTTCTGTGGGTAGTATTCCTCTTCATCTATTTGGAATGGTCTACCTTTCTGTAGCATCAGTACGCATTTTGAGGTGATTTTCCAGCCTTGGAAGTTCACCTTCTCTAATCTCTTGCAGCCCCAAAGCTTTATGCCGTCATTCTGGACCCCAATTTGGATTTTTTGCTTTTAGGTGAATTTATTGCCGCAACCCTGCATTAGAACATCCTATATCTTTCCGATTTGCTTCCTCATCGAGGTAGACTTCCGTGTAGCTTACATCATCTTCCCCTGCGTAAGCCTCATAGCAGGCCCTCACCCCACACTTGTGCCTCAACATCTGTTTCACCCTCTCACACTTCCCCGCTTTGTCTCTGGGAACCCCCAATCAAATGTCCCGTGCCACCTGTACCTGACCGCTTGTTTTTTCTTCTCCTCTTAAGTGAGGTCCTACGGTACTTGCCTTTCTCCCTGGGGCTTGTTTCACTTCCCTAAAACCCTCACAGCCATTCTGGTGGTCACAAATGGCTGGATTGCATCCTTGGTTCCGGCTGACTGGTATGCCATTGCGTGGCTATAGCCCATCTTCCTTCTGCACTCGTCCCTTGCTGGGCTCCAGGGAGGCTTCCAAGTCTTGGGTAGTGGGAGCGACGCTGTGGTGAACTCAGCGGTGCACATGTCTTTATGCAGGAGTGTTTCCGATTTTTTTGGATCAACACGCCGCAGAGGAAAAGCTGGATCATATGGGACATGGATTCTTAAAGTTCGGAGGCAGTTCCACACCGCTTGGCGTAGTGGCTGCACCAGTCTGCACTCCCACCAACGGTGCAGGAGGCTTCCCTTCTCTCCACCTCCTCTCTGACACTTGTTGCTTCCTGTCTTCTTCCTTATAGCCATTCTGACCACAGTGAGCTGCTGTGCCCTTGCAGTTTGCATTTGCATTGGCCTGAGACTTAATGACGGTGAACAAGTGTTGGTGCACCCGTTGGCCCTCTTTCGATCTTCTTGGCAGAAATCTCTGTTTCCATCTTTTGCCCAGGTTTTCATTGGCTTGTTGTTTTTTTTTTCTTGTGGGGACGTGCGAGTTGATTGCATCTTTGGGCTTTTCACCCCTTGTCCGATGTGTGGTTTGCAAACATCCTCCCCCAGTCGTTGTGCTTTCTTTGCATTCAGTCAATGGTTTCCTTCACTGGGCAGAAGCGTCCGCATTTGACGTGGTCCCGTTGGTTTCTTGTTGACTTGGTTGCCCTGGCCCAGTCGGACTTGCTTCTTGCAAACAGGCGGCTCAGACACATGGCAAAGAGCACTCTGCCTAGGTCTTCTGCTACAAGGTTCACGGTTTCAAGTCTGCCATTCAAGGCTTTGATCCATTTCAGGTGGTGTGTGTGCCAGTTGTAACATCATTGTGTACTCTCGTTGTGTTCCATGTGGCTGTGCAGGCTTCCCAGCACCGTTTATGGTAGAGACTCCCCTTTCTCCGCTGTCTCCTCTTGGCTCCCT
>NW_025801135.1:911-1368 GCF_021613505.1 Equus quagga | reverse complement strand
ACAGATGGCAAAGAGCACTCTGCCTAGGTCTTCTGCTACAAGGTTCAAGGTTTCAAGTCTGCCATTCAAGGCTTTGATCCATTTCAGGTGGTGTGTGTGCCAGGTGTAACAGGATGGTGTACTCTCGTTGTGTTCCATGTGGCTGTGCAGGCTTCCCAGCACCGTTTATGGTAGAGACTCCCCTTTCTCCGCTGTCTCCTCTTGGCTCCCTGGTCGAAAATGGGCTGTCCATGTACGTTTGAGTTGGGCTCTGGGTTCTCGATTGTGTTGCATGCGTCTGTGTGCCTGTTTGGGGCCCAGACTGTGCCGTCTCGGTACCTAGGGCTTCGATCTGTATGTTGAAATCGGAAAGTGTGCCACGTCCTGCTTTTTTCGTTTTCCTGAGGATTCCTTTGCCTAGTCAGGGTCTCTTGTTGCTGGCTAGAATCTTTAGGATTCCCTCTTCTGTCTCTGTGGG
>NW_025801135.1:0-811 GCF_021613505.1 Equus quagga | reverse complement strand
TTCTTTCTCCCTGTGTCTTCTTGTATTTCTTTCCCCCAACGTTTGTTAGTTTTCCATTGCCATGGCTTTCACCTGTTTTGCTAAGTTTCTTCATAGAGATCTCATCCTTCTCACTGGCATGCAGTTTTTCACTTTTTCTTTTCGGCTTCAGTTTTTCTATGCTTTGCAACTTTGAATCGGTTTTGATCTGGCAGAAGTGCATCGCTGAGCTCACATCTGCTGGCAATGCTCCTGTATTTGCTGTGGAAGTCTGGCCCTGTGTAACGTCCCTTCCAATCTGCCTCTACACTACCTCGGACGCCTGCCCCAGAACGCCTGAAGCAGTGGTGAGCAGGCTCACCCAAGGCTCCACCCGGCCCACCTCGGGCCACCGACCCAGAAGGTGCGGACCTCACCACTGCACCACCGGCCGGCCCCTTTCATGTTCCGTTGGCAACCTGCAGTTGAGGGCAATGGGACTTGCATATGCTACTTGAGCCCAACTCTGGCACTGTGTAGATGAGGCCAGGTTGTTTTTCGGGTCCTCTGACATCGCAGTGGACCCGTCATAATCGTGTCTCTGCTGTGTCGGCAAGCTTCACGGACACACGGTTTCCTGGCCCGCTTGGAGCAGTCTCATAACTCACCCTTCCCACTTAGCCCAGCCTTGACCTTCGCTGCCGTCTTTTGGCTTGTGAATTTCTCCGACTTTCAAACGTTCCAGCAGAGTCTGTCTAAAGACGGACATCATCTTTCATTGTGGATTATCCAGGTGTGATTTCTGTTCGCCTTCCATTTTCTGGGACCTTTTTCTCTTTTCCATAGGATAATC
>NW_025801134.1:0-6898 GCF_021613505.1 Equus quagga | reverse complement strand
CTTAACTTGACTATCTTTGGTAAAAATGAGGGTGATTTTAGAGAGAAGAATTGTTTCAGTGAAAAATTATAATACGCATTTGTGGATATTAGATCCTAGTTCTGTTAATTGTCTTTGAGGCTTTTTCTACCTGTGAAGTGAACTGCATCCTGAATTCTTCTACTGAAATATCTGGTTACAAACCTCCAAACTAATGTTTTCAATTTTTCCCTCATTTTCATTTGGAATCACTGAGAATTGATCATGCTCTTTTTCCTGAAACCTTGCAAACTGAAGCTGAAGAACTTGATAAACTTAAGAGAGATTCCTATCTGTTGCTGTGTAAGCTGTAAGCCACTCAAAAGATACCTGAATGCCTGATGACATCATCAGACATTTCAAGCTGCAAAAAGATGCTTTGACTCTGACATCTAGAAGTCTTCTTGACTGCCTGCCCCCTGGATGCAGGAACTAACTTATAATTTGCTCCAACCATTAACCTTGTTACCTTCCAACATCACAAGGGAGAGAAGACCACAACTGCATTCTATTGTTTAATTTGGTTTACAAATGAGTCTTACTTAAGTGTAGGTGAGGATGTTACACTGTCTAGCCTCAAGAATGCCTGCTACTTTCTGTTAACTCTGCTAACCCAGTAAAAGATTTCCTTCTACAGGCTCAAGAAATTACCACAGAAGAAGAGAAACAGATGTGGCAGTCAAAAGAGGGAATTTTTGACACCCCCTCGCAGATGTGGTTCGGGCTCAATAGGAAACCCACTCCATGGGTCACAAGCCCACTTTCCCTTCCTAAGGGACCCTTTGAGGTATGACAATTGGACTTTGTCCAAATGCCACCATCTCAAGGATAAACATATCTTGTAATGATCTGTATGTTCTCACATTGTTTTGAGGCCTTTCCTTGCAGAAGAGCGATGGCTTTAGGTAAATTATTATCAAAAAGAATAAATTCCTGTTTGAGGAATTCCTCCCCAGTTACACAGTGACTGGGGGAACTCAAATCTATTTGTAACGTTTGGCCAATATTGCAGCATTTCCACTGTGCTAACCATCCTTGATCCTCGGGACTGGTAAAACGAATGGCACAACTAGAACTTAATTGGCAAGCTTTCAGAAGCATTTACTCTCTCACGGCCCAAAGCTCTTGTGCTAGTGCTCCTTAATCTTAGATCTATACTTTTGTAAACATCGGCTGTCTCCTTTTTAAATAATACAACAGCCTATGCAATTAAATGAAGAAATATGTAAACCAGGTTTGCTTAAGGGATGTATTACATTGTTTTCATGGTCTTATTGTGGTGCTTAAAAGAAATGAAAGATTTGTAGCTGATTCTTTCACAGAGAAGTCCCAGAACTTTAGGATCATGGACTGTAACCTGAAGAATTTATTTATTGAAAGAGACATCAAATAAGACTCTTTGCAGCCCTGTTGGAAAGGACAATACCAGGAGGAGAAGAAGACGACATCTGTTGTAGACAGCTGTCCCAAGACTCCGGACCAGGCCTGTATTCCCAACCTTATATCTCCTCATTTAAACCTTTGTTATGCTTAAACTGTATACCTATTTTATAATTGTTTGGAATCCTATCATACTTAAAGTGATTAATTTGGAACAGACTGGTCTTGAAGGCCAGGAATTTATCGAGTGACTCCTAATGGAACTCAATGGTTATGTGGAACAAATCTTTGGCCTTGGCTACTGCCTGGATGGCTAAAACATTGCACCCCGAGTTTCCTTTAAAAGCAGGGAAGGAGTCAGGCTGAGTTAAAACCTGTCGCCAATCTCCCGCTCTTTAAGGCCAGATGGGCTTGTTCAGTGTTCCACTGGTATGGCTATATTTGCAGCCATATTTGCTCCTTCTTTGGAGCTAAAAGATGTCATTATTACATATGGAAGATCTGACTAAATTTACTCAAGAAGCCCTTAACGATAGTCAAGCAGGAATAGTCTCATTAAATACTGAAATGCCTTTAATGAGAAGGGCTGTCATTCAAAACAGAATGGCTTTAGATATTCTTACTGCATCCCAAGGTGGTACATAGACAATCATTCAGACTGAATGTTGTGCTTTTATACGTCATGAATCTTCCAATGTGTCATCTCTGAAGAAGCAAGTGGATGCCTTATGCGATCCGACACCCAGTCTTGAGTTGTTTGGTTAGCTCCCTTCTGGTATCAGTTCCCTTTTCCAATCCAGATTGGAATTCCTATTTCTACTACTTCTTGGAATTCTTGTACTAGCATAATATTCAAATTAATTGTTATTTTCTTTACTCAGTGTTGTAAGAGTAGCATACAAACTAGAGTAATGATTGCTCGACGGCTTGAGATGGTTGATCTGTCTTATAACCCTAGACAAATTTCCTTTTCTGCTAGAGACTATGACTAAGAATGCATTTCAGACTAATCCTTTCAAAAATGCTGTTATTATCGTTACTGTACTTGTTCTATAATCATATACAATGTAAATGCAAGGTGTCATAGAAAAGCGCATATGCAATGTTTGTGCAACAATCTAAATTAATTACATAACATGTGAAATGCTTCCTCTGTTAATAAATATACTTCCATGCTTGTCCACTATTTCCCCCCAACGTGGACAACTAGGCAAATAAATAAGATAAAAGCCTAGCACCGAGGGACATGATGGACCCAGGGCAGGCAGCAACCACCCTGGCGCCGAGGGACAATATTTTGATCATCAATGCTTTCTATCGAAAGATTAGAGATCAAAAGGGGGAAATGACAAATAAAAATGGCAAGCAATAGGATATATTGGAGTATATGAGGAAGCCATTTGGTATAAACCTAATTCGGCCTGACTTTTTTTTTCAAAAGGGCCTGACTGTGGCTATTGAGCACGCATTGCATATCTACTTAGACATTTCCTATGGCCAGAACAAAGGCCCTTGAGATAAAGGTGCAACTTTCCCCCACATTAGCATTTCCTTAGGGATAAGCATTTTTCCTTAGGCTAGGAATTGATTGCTGCACTCACCTCCCAGCTCACCTGTGACCACCCAGCTGGAGACAACAGACTGCCACCCTGCTGTGTTCACCAAGACAGCAGACCTACCTGCTATTTCCATCAATCGCTGTGCCGACAGAGCAGTCTCGCGACTATTGTAAAAGGGACATTTCAATGCTATGTGAAACATCCTCTTTGAGGGTATATAACCACCCTTATACCCCGACTTCTTTGGAGTGCTCTGTTCCTTTGTGGAAAGACTCTCCCGGGTTATAATCCTCAGATTTAAGCTCAGAATAAACTCACCCAAATTTTCATTTATAGATTGGTTATGGATTATTTTCGTCGACAGTTCTTGGCGTAGTCGCGGCAGGATTTCAGAGAAACCCACCAGGAGGCCACCTGGAATCTACACTGAACCGGCATTCGGTACCAATAAGGGCCCATTGAGCCCCCCGGATCACTGCATTCTTCAGGTGACCTTGGTGAGTTCTCCTGAAACCCGGACCTCCTTGTTTTAAGTCGATGGTCCAAGAGTTTATATGAGCTGGGTAAGGTCTTAAGACTAGAGGTTTTGAGGGGTACCGGTACAGTTCCTAGGTGGAGAAAAACCTAGAGAGAATTCCTAAGCCTCAGGGGCTTAGAGGAGCTTGGAGTGAGCTGGGTTGGTTGTCCTTTTAATTTGGCTTTGAATTGGAAAGAATTGTATTTATAAAGTCTGAAACAAACTGCTTGATAGAGAAATGAGAGACTGAATGTCTTCAGCTCCGAAGAAAAGGGACACTTGCTCCTCCCGGCCTTTACCAAAAGGCGCCCTTAGGTGACTAAGGACCTCAGCGGGAGTGTCAGAGGATCAATCCTCGCGACGTGCAGCGGTCCCATAGGGAACTCCACTCTCATTCACGGTAATTAATTACAGGCTCGTCCGGGGACGCGCACATAAGGGCTGGTCACCCGCGCTCCGAGCTCCCACGGCAGTATTAGGCGGCCAGAGGGAAAAACCGAGGCACGTAAGAGAGTGTTTACGACCTTTCTATGGGGAGTAACACTCACAAGCAGCACACTTCTGACCCACTACACTGTCCTTAGAAGTTGTTCAGACTTTATTAAAAAAAAAAAAACAGACAAGCAAAAAGAAAATGGGAAAACCGTGCTTTTTAAAGCCGGCCAGCTCCCGGGTGGACGACCTCCCAATGGAACTCCAGGTGGTTTGCTGTATGGAAACAATGCTTGCAAGTATCTAACAAAATGGGAAGGATTAACTAAGAATGACTTAAGTGGCCAAAGTGGGGAACGTTCGATATCTCAAAGCTACTGTATTTGTGCGCACAAGTAGAAAGAGCCGGCTCTAAAACTAAAGCAAAAGAATGGGAAGCTTATTATGATTGGCATTTAGAGGCTTCAAAACGTAATAATGATAAAGTGAATTCTTTACAGGAGACTAACCGTAAATTGGCAGAGACTGTATCTGAATTTAAAAAGGATAAGAAGCCACAAACTGTCCCACCCCGTTTATCCCTTCCATCTCCTCTGCAGCTGCCTTTGGAATCTCAGAGCTCATCTCCTTCTTCTTTTCTAAAGAGCTCTATTCCTTCTATTAAAGTAAGCGCTTACAAAAAAGTTTTTCTGAATAGAACTAACCCAAATGTCTTCATCTCAGAGTTACAATGGCCATTTTCGCCTCCTTTTTAGCTTTGCAACCAGGAAACAAAGAAATCTTTAAGGAGTAAAAGGCTCCACCCCTGGGAGCCCCAACTTTGGGTTTCTGGGCCTGATCACCCCAGCAACAATAAGGGGGGTGCCCTCTCTTGACAGTTGACTCATTGAGTATTTTAGTCACCTACTGAGTCAGTTATAAGGGTAGGAGACCTGTGATTTATTCTGTGAACTGTCCTGCTGGGGTTGTGTGCCCAGCATGGGAACTGTTGTGTGACTCTTATCTTGATAACCCTCTGGAAGAGGCCATGAGGGCGAGGTCTGATCTCATCTCTTCTTTTCTTTGTCTGTTTTGCTCATCATCTCTTCTGTTGTCACCAAGTCGAGGTTAAGTTCAGGCTGGACCTGACCAGAACCTGGACCTCCTGTAAATCGAAAACTTGGGTTTGTCTGTGCCTTTGTGATGCAGTTGGACAGGTAGATCAACCTGGAATGTAATTTGAGTTAAAACCCAGTTTCTGAGAAATCAAGAGTTTTGGCATAAAGTAAGTGCTTACATAAATTCTAAATGTAGTAGAAATTAACCCAGTATCTTTCAAGGTTAACGTGATGTGAATTAACCTTTGGTAAATGAAAGCTTGTTTAAGTTTGTTGGTTTGATTGAAAATAGTCTTGTTGTCAGAGTTGTCGGTGTTTGCATAACGATGCAGGCATGCAGCCTGGGTTTACTAGTCAAATAAGTTCATGTTGTCTGTTAGAAATTCGTTAGCAAAATAATAGCTTTAAATGAGGACCAGTTTTGTCTCATGTCTCATGAGGTTTTCATAGGTAATCTGAACATAAGTGTTGGAAACAAACGGTTTAAATAGATAAAAGTGGGTACAATAACTGTTTTATGGTCTGTATACTTGGAAAAAAAAAAACACCTTTGAAATTCTTTTTGGTTTTGCCAAGTCAAGTTAAATGATAAAAATCTGAGTATCTGGGTAATTTTTGGATTGGATAGAACAAACGTTGCTAAACATCTAAGTTTATCTGCTTTTGGTTTTTATTGCAGAGATGCTAAAGTCTATGGGTCTTTTACTGTAAAGTGATGTGTTCCTAGAAATTATGAAGTGTTTAGAATGCTGATATAAAAGACAATTTGTAATTGCTTACCTTTTAGTGTTTACTAGGGTCTGTTAATGGTTAAAAGTTCTAATTAACATATGTAATTAAAGCCATTGGAAATTAATAAGGAAAACAGCTCTGCATTCAAGGAAAGTTAAAATGTAAGTTTTCAGTAAAAAGGGTATAAAGAATGGAAATATTTTTGTTTGGTTGGTTAAGAAAGATAAATTTGTCCTAATGTACTAGAAGAGAAGAAAGAAAGCATGGGACAAATTCTGAAGGCAAAAAGAAAGTTGTAGAAGGTTTGTGAAGGAGAAATTCTGAAAGGAGTTTTATGCCTGGTCACATAGACTGAGATTAAAGTAAATCCAATTAAGCAAATGAGTTTTAATGTTAAAAAACAAAACTGCTAACAGATTAAGATCAAGAACCAGTTATACAGGACTGAATGAACTGAGGATGATTATAATTTTTTTACAACTTTTGTTTGGAATATTGTTTTTGATGTGTTGTTTTGTTTTCTCAGATTTAAGGAAATCTTTTCTCTTATGCTAACCATGTCTTATAGCAATCAGTGAAATTATACCTTTGTGAGCAAAACTGAAACATTTGTCTTTTTCTCCCTACCTGATCCCTCCAGAATTTGGAAACTCTTTGTGAGTGAGTATGGCTATTTCTTGGCAATATAGTTATTTGCATAAGTTCAATAAGAATCTGTTCTCCTTGTAACAGTACACATTTGTTATCTTACCAAAACTTTGACTGGAATGTCATGTTTGAGAGAAAGACACAGACTCAGATATGACAATACTGCCTTTGAGGAATAAGGTTGACTTTCTGGAAATAAAGCCACTTGGAAATATGGGCCTGGTACCTTGCTTTACAGAGAGAGATTCCAGCAATCTTACCTGGTAAGTAAGGAAGCTTGCTTATCTGGCAGGTGCAATGAACCTCGAAATATTCTGGGGAATCTCAAGAAAGGAGAGAAGTCACCCAAATCTAAGGTATTGCAGGCAAGGCCTCATGGCACAAATCCTTGGCTTGACTTTTCTGGCCTCAAGAAGTCTTTAAAGTTCAATCTGAGATTCCTCATGAAAAATTCCAGCAAAGCAAATTTAAGAACCTATATGATCAATTGCTATTCTTGCTGCACTTATGTAAAT